>NW_028324301.1:1840000-2105000 GCF_058129835.1 Hydra viridissima
TTTATAATATACCAATTTATAATATACCAAGTGAGTAATTCCTATTCACTGGCATGTATCCCAAACAAAATCACAGCTGAGTTTAAAAAAATGGAATTTTTTTATTAAATGTTAACATTTTCAGTGAACTAGTTTTAAGTGAACTTGTTTTAATGTTTGCAAACACTACTGATAAACCTAGTCCAGAACCAGACCCCAGCTACGTTTAGTGTTAATTGTAATAATGTTATTCATGTTGACTTAACAATATTAGAGAAAAACAAGCCAGAAGCTGATTGCTCGAAGGTTTAGAGCTATATTCATCTTCAGAGAACCATTATTGTCTGAAAATGAAATATAGCCTTAGTGCAGATGAGCCAACTGTAATTCTAACTCCTGAAGATTTGAGAAAAACATTTTTTAAAAAAAGGTAAAGTAAGAAAAAGAAAATTAAAATAAAAAGGGCAAGAAAAAAGGAAGCACATTAATATTAACATATTGACCAAATATGAATGTTTAAAAAAAAAAAGAATCTGCAAAGAAGAAAAAGATTTGGAAGTAAAAGAAAAAAGTTTAACAAGTTTAAAAATTGAGATGAGTAAAAAGCCAACAAGTAAAGAAGCAAAAAGAAGCATATACCTCATGGAAAAAATTCTGAACTGCGAAAGTAACTTTGATGATGAGGAATGGTTTTGTTTGGATGAAAATAATCAACAGTTTTCATTTTCAAAATACACTTAAAAAAGATGCTTAATGTTGCTAAACTTGTCTTTTTGTTATGGTGCGTCAACTTACCCCAGGAGGGGTAAGTTGGCACACACTATTTTCTTATTTGGAGACTCCTTTTAGGCCACCAATTATTTTTTAAGTTAACGTTTGGTACTTTAGCTTGCTTGCAAAATTCATAATCTGTCGAGCTGCAGTTTGATACTTTTAAAAAAATTCGCCCAGAAATGCACAAAGCTCAAAAACTAAAACTGTAGCCAACTTGCCCCGGTCTCCCCTATCTTCTAGTTATATTCTCTGTGCCACTCTACAATTAAAAATCCTTTCACAATCTTCATTTAAAACATTTTCCCGTTTCTCTGCCATGTTTTTACTAAATTACATATGGTTAGAATTTTGACATAAAATCAAAAAAACATACTAAATATTCTAAACTCATTTCAAATAAACTGAACTATAATATCATTTAGGGAAATATAAAATAAACCAAAATTAAAAAATCTTTTTTTTTTTATTTATTTTTTATTTTTTTGTTTTCTTTTTTGTGCGATTGACTACATATAGCACCTCCAAGGTGCAAAGTTTCAGAATTTATTTCAACTGTTTATGTTTAGGCTCATGAAGTGAGTGTGATTTTTTAACAGGCTGCTGCAAATGCTTAATTTACTATTATTGCATATTATTTATTTTTTCTACAAGTGGTTACCTTAAGTACACAAAAGTAACAAATTTTTAGTACTGCCTATCAGTAGGTAGGGAACTGTAGCACCTAAAAATTTGAAAAAGCCGTTTTAAATTTGTAATATTTAGCAACTTTGAGGCATAAGAAATTGTTTGAAATCTGTCATAAAAAACTAAAAAATGGATTATATGGATGAAAAACTATGACTATACAAAACACCAGGTGATCACCTTTTTTTTTTTACTTAAAAAGTTGTCTGTCGAAAATCAAAAAAAATCTTCTTTAAACTCAGATACTCAAATTTTGCGTATATTGGTCAATATCAATTCAATCATAACTTTTGAACGGATCAGTTTATCAAAGAAGATTGTAATTCTGGATAATTTGGGTTGTAATTCTGGATGATTTGAAGACTTTAGGGTTGTGTTTCCTGTATAAAATGGTTAAAATTTAAACGAAGTCTAAGATGATATGCATGGGGACCATTAGGTAATTTGATATGAAAAGACACTTCATTTTTATTACCAAACAGGTTGGTATTAAATTTCAATAAAAAATAGTGTTTTCATATTAAATCAATAATATTTTGAAATAAAATCAAAAACTTGTACTATATAAGTCAAAAGTTGTGCAAAACAACACCTTTAATACTCTCATTAAAAAAAGTATACTGTGATCCTTGACACTTTGAAGATGCACAAAAGAAAGTTTTACAATGAATAGTTGTAAGTTGCAAATATGTTCACTAGGGACAGTAAAAAAAAACCAAAACAATAATTAAATTTACCATGTTTTCCTTGTGAATATAGGTGTAAGGTGCTAAGATGACCTAAAAAAAATTTCAAATTCATTGGTGCAGTTCTAACCCCTGCACTTTTGACTTAAAGAAAACTGCTGTGTTAAAAACTAGTTCCTTAAAGCAGTTTTTAAAATTTAACTACAAATTACTGTAAAATTAGCACAAACTTCTAATAACTTATTGTAAGCTGTAAGTTTTGTAATACTAAAACATAGGCAATTTTGATATTCCTTATTTATTTTATTGTGTTCTAAGAATCACATTTCTTCCTATGTCTTTGGTAGCATAAAAAATACGTTATGCCACTATTAAGATCTTGATTTAATTTTTGAAACTTGATTTAATTTTTGTTATTTTGAGTTTTTCTCTATGACTTGCCTAACTTAATTATTTGCCTGCTTAATAATTTCATGCCTAGAGATTCTAGAAAATGCTGGGCAAATTTGCTTCTCCTATCCATACAATCCTTTATCACTTGGAGAAAAAGAATTTTTTTGTATTTCAGTGATGTAGGACAGAGGTCTTGATTAGAAGAAATTGTTTTAATTCATTCAATCAAAACTTTTCAGCTTACGACCCTAAAAGTACAGAAAGAGATTTGGCATGACTAATCTACCAAATTGCTTTACCTAGTTTTTAAGAATAAATGTTTTCTGGTCCAGGATTTTTGTAAAGCTGAAGTGCATTTTTCAGTAAGTCATAATCAATCAGACATAATGCAATAAATCATTCAATTAAATACCAGAAATGATTCTTGATTGAGTTGAGGCATGCCTCATCAGAATAGGGCTTCTATCTATGTATCAGATAATATCAGTTCTATCTATGTATCAGATAATATCAGTGACATATATCTTGGGATAGAGCAGCACCTGCCCAGGGGCTTTTAACCAGGTTGTATAGAGTACTGAAATGAATTCAAACATTTAACAAAAATTCCCCCCCCCCCCCCCCAAAAAAAAAAAAAAAAAAAAGAAGTCAATTACTGATCCCTAGGCCATATAAAACTGAGTAGAATTCAATCATATCAAAAAGTTTTTTACTCTCAAGGACTTATTTAATTGCTTTATTTGTGAGCTTGCTTAATTTTGTGCTTGATTTACTTGTGTGCTTACATTACTTGTGTACTTGCTTTACTTGTGTGCTTGCTTCATCATAGTCAACATCACAAGATGAGCATTGATTTTATCTGGACAAGTGATGATAACTGCTACTGTTAACTTTTTTTTCTGCACTGACCTATAGTTTGAGTCAAGTCGAAATTTCTCAAGATTTTTTATAATTATGCTTGATCTTTTGAGCATCTTCATTAACTCTTTGCTTTATTGGTTTTCTGGAAGTTGCTCTGTGAGATTGAGAAATCATGTACTGTGAGATTGAGAAATCAATACTTCATCCACTTTTATTTATAATAGTAGCCAGTATTGTTAATGCTGCGGTTGAAGAGGTTCCAGACCTTGATATAGTAATTATATGTCATTCCCATTTACTTTCAAAATAAAAAGAGGAATGAAATCTAAACATTCATTTTTTTTTACTGGATCAACAAAATCTTTATTTATTTCCTCATTCAGACCAAGATGTTCAAGATCAATATTAATGCAGCTTATCTTCTCTATTCACTCTTACTTATTGTGGGTCTCCTCTTTTTTCTTTCCTTTTTGATTCCTTTTCTTCTTTTAAGCTTATTATATCTAGTTTTATACTTAGTTGCTTTGTAAGAGTTTGTTTGCTTTAACACCAATGTGAAACATAGATCTTTTGAATTTCTTTTTTTTAGTTTCTAAAGCCACTTTTTTCTTTCTAAACATATAGCCTCTAACCTCACTATATATTCACACAATATAAGTATTTAAAACCATTTTAAAAACTGTTTAAAAATTTTGTAAAAATTGGCATAATCAGTTTATATTACAAAAAAAAATAATTAGGTACCTAATTGCTTGATTTTTGATGAGAAAAGGAATGCTTTTAACTTGGCTTTCATACACTTTCTTTTGTGCAGCTTATTTGAGGTTTATCATGTAGAGACCGAGATCTCACAGCACCAGATGTGACTGGAATTTTGTTTGAGTTTCATGATTGTACTTGAATGGTAGTACTTTAAAACAAATTTCCAGTTGGAAGTTTGGTTTTAATCATATTAAAAACACACCATAATTAGCAAAACACATAAGGAAGTTGTTCTTGGATGAAGTAGCTTTCTTTAATCCAAAGTGGAGGGCTTAGCAATTCACCTATGAGTCTAATATTTTGCACAGGCCTTGTTAACACCTTAATTCATGGTTTAAGATACAATGATATTTTTACAAACTTTTTTCAGGTACCTTATGATAGAACCTTAATCTGTACAAAAAAGCAACTCAAAGTGCTAAGTTTAACAGTGTGTCTACAAGTCTGAATTTTTCCGTAGGTCATTCTAGCACCTAAGCTCATTTTGGTGATAGTATGACCCATGGAAAATTGTTTTGGGTTTCTTTTGGCAGTCCCTAATGTATGCACATTACTTGAATTTATAGTATTTTTAGATAAACTCTAACTAATGTCATCAAAACCACAATAAAGTACTTGTAGAAATCCATTATTTAAATTTGAAACTAGTTAGTAATTAAGGCATCAGTAATTAATTAATACTATATCTTAATTAAACCTTAAGTTTAAGTAAATGATTTAGTTTCCATACATTTGTAAATAATTTTTTTCTTTTATAGGATGCAGTTTAGAGCTTATTAAAAACTCAGTTCTGATTATACAAAATAATGGTAACAAAAAATTTAGTCAGAGAAAATCTTGGGACTATAAATTTAATTTATTAATGCTGATGAATTGGGATGTTTATGGATGGCAAAATGTTTCTGGTATTGCAGTGAAAATTGACTCCAAAGAAGTAAATTTTTTTGGTATTTTCTGGTTGGTGCTTTTCATAATCATTCTTTGTTTTATTTATAGAATACAGCCAACATTTACCTGATACTATTTGCCTGTTATTATCTATTTTATTTGTTTCAACCCAATACATTATTAACCTAAAAACATATTCATTTTTCAAACAAATAGTTTTTTCTTTAAAAATTTTTTTATAAAACCAAACTTGAGTTTTTAAGATGTAATGTTGGTTATTGAGTTCCAGCAAATCTGTAATTTTTTAAATTTATTTTACTGCATCAGATGGTTTGTATGCAGAGCATACTCAAAAAGAGCTTGGTTCAATTTTTTCATGTTCTCCAGCATTTTATACCAAAATATGTAAGAACTTTCAAAAGCTGGGTTAATTCACTGTGAACCACTGAAATGTTATAAAATGTTTATAAAAGTGACATTAAATTTATCAATTATATTAAATTATAATTATTGAAATTCAATTTTCAGAAAATGGTCATTTTAGACTGGCTAATATTAGTAATTGTTGGTTGTAGCATTGATTTTATATATATATATATATATATATATATATATATATATATATATATATATATATATATATATATAGTACTGTTATGCTTTCTACATTTATTTATACAGTTTTTTTTATATTATTACTTTTTTTTTTTCAGCATGTCCAGAAAGTATATTTGAGGGCAAATTTTTTATGATAATGGTCTAGTTTTTTTGAATAGTACCAAAGCAAAAGATTTTTTTAAAACCTTTTTTTAATTGATTACTCTTATTGATTAGAGTAAGAGTTCTTCTATTTATTGGCATCTCTTTTATGCCTGTGAGACACTTCTCTCTCTTCTATTGAAAATTATCAATTATTTTTTTACCTCGAATAAATAGCCATAAAGTTTAAAGAATCTAAGAAACTGAGACTGTCAAAGGTTCTCCAAAGTCTAGTAGGCCTTCAAAGTTAACTAAAAGAGATTAAAAAATATATAATTTTTTTCAGGGTTCAATCAAATCCTTGGATAAGCATTTGTAATTTAGCCAGAGAATTCAATGCTTTCTTAAAGAATGTTACAATTGGCAAAGAAACAGTGAACAAGATGTTACTCAACAAAGACAAAAGATCATATCGCTTTTAAAAAACCACTTTGGACTGTAAAAGACCGCCTAAAATGATTGAAATGGTGTCGAGAAAGAATCAACTAGTCTGTTGAAGAATGGCTAGTTTTGAGGGACTAAATTGCCAAGAAAAGACCGCCTGAAATGATTGAAATGGTGCCGAGAAAGAATCAACTAGTCTGTTGAAGAATGGCTAGTTTTGAGGACTAAATTGCTAAGAAAAGGTGTATTTTGAAAGATACAAAAATGAGAAGTATTCATCTTGCTATGTTTTACCAAGGAGATGAAGGCTCGGCTAGAATATGGGGATGTATTTCTCAAAAAGATCCAGGTCACAGCAATAAATATACTGGAAGAATCAATCAATATAGCTACAAAGATACTCTAGAAATGTGTTTAAAACAGTCAGCAACATTGTTTTATAATAGCAATAACAACTATAATAATAATGAGTTGACTTACTACAAAAACCTGCAATATAATGCACTTTTGCATAACAAAAATGTCAAATCTTGATTCAAAGATTGAATATTTCAAAGCTTGCAAATAATCATAATTTAAATTGCATTTGAGAACCTTTATCTATGGTTAGGCTAACTAACAATTTATAAAGAATAGCTCATGCAGTTATGCAAGGAGATGAATTTGTTACAAAATCTTGCATATACAATGTCTCTGAAATAAATATTTAAAAACAAATTACAAAAGTTTTTTTTGTTTGTTTTATCTTACTTGAAATGTATTTTGAAATATATGTGAAATTCATTTTCATCCTTAGTACTTTAGCCAGGATCTGTGCAGCTTTGATGATGCCCTTATTTCAAACAAATCTGAACATTAAAGTGGACTTATTTTACTGAAAGAGTTTTGTTGATTTGTCTCTTGTGTTCAAATAGAGAAGGTGAATGGTTAAAGTTTCATACTTTGCATGATTTTGAGTAGACAATTGTTTAAGCAATCCATTTATCATTTACCAGGCTCAACCTCTTTACAATTCTCATAAAAGCATTTGATCACTACTAAGGTCTTTTAGCACGTCCTCTGAATTATAAACTATTAGATTTGCATCACAAAACCATTAATTGGTAGCAGTGTTATCAAGAAGAATAAACCAGATAGCAAGAATATTACTTGATGGAAGAATATTACTTGATGGAAGAATATTACTTGATGGAAGAATATTACTTGATGGAAGAATATTACTTGATGGAAGAATATTACTTGATGGAAGAATATTACTTGATGGAAGAATATTACTTGATGGAAGAATATTACTTGATGGAAGAATATTACTTGATGGAAGAATATTACTTGATGGAAGAATATTACTTGATGGAAGAATATTACTTGATGGAAGCACTGTAATAAAATGAGAAGAATCAAACCACTAAAAATAAATGAATAACACTTTTTGTTTAAATTTGCTACAACAACACTCTTTTAAGATATCTACTTTTGAGACCAACTTTTGAGTGCAACTTTGTGTATAATATTTTGATCTATGTTTAATAACAATTATCTAGGTACACTAAATTTGATGGGTAGCCGTTTCACAATAAATATTTTATCGGTTCCTGTATTTATTCAAAATGAGATATTTTGATATAAGGTTTGAAAATAAAATTAGTTTGAAAACCATTTTTAACTGCAGATCGTCAAGCAATTTTTTTTTTGCAACTTACCTAAAATCAACTCAATTTGATATTTATAAACAAAATTGATCTACCTTAATACATATACTAAATAATGTGTATTTTCAAGGTGATATTAAATATTTTGTACTACCTGAAAATATTACTTTTTTGTTTTGTAGATTGCAATATCATGGCTGAATCAAGACTATGACAAAAGTCTTAGTGGAAAACTATTCAAAGTGGTTGTTCAAAATCAGTCAAAAACTGACTGTTTTCTTTTTAAAGCACTTGGAACAGCAGAGTGTAAGTAAGTTGATCATCATCTAAATTGTGTAAGTTAAAAAGGAATTTTATCTGGTGACCATGTAAACAACAAAAAAATTTGTAAAGCATGTAAGAATTTTTTTAACATTGCAAAATAAGCATTTTGTTTAATGATTATTAGAGCAGGCCAATTGACATTTGCAGGGACTATAAATAAGAAGAACCAATAAATTTAAGAAAGAGCTATTTGTAAGAAGAACTAATCAATTCTCTTTATAAAGAGCTCTTTAAAAGTAAAAAAATTGTAGATACATTTTCTCTTGATTTAAAATAATTATTGAAAAGATGTTTAACATAACTCTTTATACATTCAAAAATTTTATTAAAGTGATAATAAATGTTTTCAATAGGTATGCCCTTGATAAGTAATTCCATATAAACTTATATAAAAATCTTTTTAAGCAAATGTTTATTGATAAAGTTGTTTTCTATAGTTATTTTTGAAATAATATGGCAGATATTAGAAAAACATAAAGTTAATAGTAACAAATAGTATTATATACTTTTAGATGAGAAAAATTATACATAAAAGTGTTATAGAATGAATGAAAAGATTAAATAAATACACAAGTAATAGCATTAAAAAAAGCAATTACAGAGTTCATTGGTGGTGAAGTACAAATTAATGCCTGACAAAAAAGACTGTGTTTGCACTGCAAACAATTTTTATATGTAAGAGACTAAATAGATTTAAATAAATCTTTGTAGTCTGTGTAAATTAACCTTAAACAATAAATTAAAATTTGAATATCTCTAGAGCCACATTGAGCTGGATGGCCAAACTTCTCCAGGAAAAATGTTTGATTAAATTCTTGCGTTAAATTTCAACAAAACCAAAGAGGTGTTTTTAAACATTTTTGTAAATTGAATATGGAGTCACTCTGTTATTTTTTAACTGTTGTTTTTTTTATTTTTAGTATTTTATCCATTAACAAAACCACCGATAGAAGTAACAACAGCTGCTCCTGTATTTTTTAAATCTAAGTGTTCTGATTCCAAAGGAATTGTGCTGGGAATGGGTGCAGGGCTTGGTGTACTACTTTTGGTTATTATAGCAGGGATTATTCTTTACTGGAGGCAAAGGTTGTTGCAACTATTCTTGCTCCATAGCAGTTGAAATGATTCATACACTCCTTTATATTTATATTACTATTATTATATTTATTTATTATTATTTATATATTTGTTAATATTTACTTGATTTAATTTATTTAATTTCGTTTTTTAGATCAAGATTGAAGCTTAAAAGTGTATGTTAAAATATTTGAATTTGTAGTTTGATAAAACTTTTGTTTTCCTTTGCTAATTTTTTGTAAGTATGTTTGTCTTAAAGGTGAGCAACGTCAAAAACAAGTGCATCACGAACATTAATTACAATACTGAAAATATATATGATGCTGTTGGTTCCACTACTACTGGTATGTACACATTTGTGTGTTTGATTTTCAATCTTTAGTTTTAGCAATCGACAGGTCTCTTAAATTTCTTTTTTTTTTTCTTTCTTCCTTAGCTAAAATTACCTCTAGTATTTTAGAGTGGTGTATTTAAGGTCATCTGTTCTATTTATGTAAATGACACTTGAACTTTTTGTTTTCTTATGTTCCGTTACTAGGGTTATGTAGAAGTGAAACAATGCCAAAAAGCTTACTTCATCAAGCAGATGATTCTTATCTGGTTCCAAACTTCATGCTTCCGAGCAATGGCATCATACTACCGAGAAGACTGCATTCTTCTACAGGTACTGAGCAACTTCTTAATAATAACACACTACCGTATGCAAGTTTAGATTATGCAGCGTCAGTTGCGAAACCAGATACGAACGATCACATTTATTTGCCAGCTTCAAAAAATTACTTTATTCCTCCTAACGAAACTTACACAGAAGCTTTGGTTATGGGAACGCTTCCTTTACCTAAGGTTATTTTTTGCTTGCTTTCTTATTGAAACTAAACCGTGAGTAAATAATTTCCATTGTCATTTCGTAGCTGTTAAATTATTAATAATTACATTATATTAGTTATAAACAAATTAACTTTTTTAACGGTTTTTTCTAATGTCCTTATTGATTTCAGAGGATAGCCTATAAAATGCAATATTGAAAATCACTTGAAAGTAATTTTTATTTATTTTCTAGTTTTTTGTTCTTAACATTAATTTATATTTTTAAAATTTGACTGCGTCAATTGCGAGAAATCGGTAGCAATAAATCTTTACTCGTGTTTCTTTTAAAAGAAAATTTTCAATGAAAAAAAATGTAAAAATGTTACGCGCGCACAAATTGATAAAAAATAAATGAAATGAATAAATATTAAAAGAACAGTTTTCTCAAAAATATTTATTATTATTAAATTAAACATGAAATTTAGCGACGGTAAAAAGGTATTCAATAAGATTAATTAGTAAGATGATCAAATCAACAAAATTTTGAGTGGGAAGAGTGGGAAATCACGACCAGATATCGTAAGGCAAATGTTGCTCGTTCAAGGACACGTGTTACTTGAGTTGAAAATGCTTAGTACCGCTTACGGCAAGCTAATTTACCCAATCAAGTTTAATCATGAAAAAATCAATTAACATAAAATCAGTTAAAAATGGACAATGATTTATTAAATAAATATTGTACATAAAGTCTTTAAGCTTAAGGTTTCGAGATTTTTCCCTACTTCAGCTTTGATCGCCGCCTTTAGACTAGGCCTGAAGCTTTTGCAGGTGTTCTTGATGTACTCGATGAGGAGATCATCTCACGACTGCCTAATTGATCGGCAAAAATCATCCAGGTTAGGATGTTGTTTTTTTAGCAAGTCCCAGCTTGAAATTGAGTTTTGGACTGCATTTGCTATATGACAGGGGGTCCCATCTTGCATCAGAACATAAATTTGGTTGTCCCTAAGGTTGGCTTGAACTCAAGGAAGGACATGAGGAAGAAACACCTTAGAGAAGTACTACATAGCCCCCATTCTGAATCCAGAAGGCAGAAATGCTGGCGGCATTTTAAGGCCATTGCAAGCAACCAAGCCAAACACCATTACCTGGCTAGGGTGGTTTGTCTGATTGATGGATTTGATGTCATCTGGAATTTCCTTCACTTTTAAAGTAAAGATGGATTTTTTTTGCCCTGCTGTTGTAGATTTAATCCACTAAGAAATACTTTCGTTAAAAAACAAAAGTGCCGACGTTTTTTTCTTGAGAATACAAAGTAACTTCGTACTTTTTTGAAACCTCAGTACTTTAAGACGTTGATCAAGCAGAAATTTTCATTTTCTAGCTTTTATTTTTTAAAACCAAAAAATGAAGATTTTCTGACAGATTAACCTCCCTGACCATCTTAGTCTTGAGAGGGTTACTCTTGATTCTTTGACCACAAAGACTTTGTTGGCAGCAAGACATTTATCATTGGTTCTTGGCTTTCTTTTGACATTGCCCTTATTTAATAGACGATTTTTTGTAAACTGTCTGTCTAGGCACGTTAAGGGTCTTGACAATCTCTGAAGAGTCCAAACCCGCCTAGAAAACCCTGACAATTTGTTCACGAATTTCATCTTACATTTTTTTGCGAGCTTTTTTCACTGAAAATAATATTAAAACTCTATAGATATAAATTGTGGCTACCACAGGTAAAAAAAATTTAGAAAGATTGAGCAATTTTTACATAATCTAAATTGAAAAAAACGAGTAAAATAGCCAGTCGCAAGCGGTCGAAATGGTCTTTATCATCATTTAAGGTTTAAACCAAAATTTTCGTAAACAAAAAATTCTATTCAGTTTCCACTGCATTTTGTATATATTGAATATATTATTTTTCTTAAAGGTGCCTAAGACTGAAGTTTACAGCCGTTATAGTAAGCTCGAAACGAAATTCGAAGTTGAAGCGTATGAAGCTCTTCAAGATTTAAAAGAGCCAGATAATTTACGCTGCGATCTTTCAGCTCTAAATACAAACAAATCCGATAGTGGTGAAACAAACAGTCTTGCGCAAGACAATTGTGAAATAAGAAATAACAGTTTCTCTTCAAATGAAACAGTTCGTCATGGATCTCCATTTTATTTTGAAACAGTCAGATGTTATTCAAACGCATCATTCGACGATTGTAAATGATTAAACGTCGAGTGAGATGGCTCTTAATGATGACTGCTATGACCCGCTTTTGCATGTAATCTTCTTAATTCTTCTAATCTTCTTATTCACTTTTCCATATTTTTGAATTACAGTACTTTTTTGAAATACCGTTACCAATTGTCGTCCCGCTTCAGCGATAACAGTTGTCGTCTCGCTTCAGCGATAACAATTGTCGTCTCGCTTCATCAAAAACATTTTCTTTGAGAAGGCAATAAATAGAATCAGATTGTATATTCAGCAAAACGATCTTTTTTACCAAGTGTAGAATGTTCATAATGTATCACCCAGTTTTAGGGATAAAAATATTTTGGAATTTTTTTTACAACTATTCCTAATCCATAAAAATACTTTTGAGGTTTTTTTAAAGATTGTTAATGATTCTATTAGGAAGCCTTAAAGTGTCATTAAAGCTCGATAAAGATTCCCGTTTAGATTCTTCAATGATTTCAAAAAATAACCTTTTGTATTTTTAAACGATCTTGATTATTTTCAAAATCAATTGAAAAAATCATTTTATAGTCGTTACGAAATTTTGGGAGATTAAGAAGTATTAAATAAATCCATAATGGTGAAATTGATGCCAAAGGCGTAAATTCAACATTTTTGTGTTGTGTCTCATGAGCTGTTTGTAACTCATTAGTTTGAATGTTAATGTAGAATCACACAAGTTTAAAAAGTTCAACCCCAATGAATTACGTCTAGAAAATAGTTTCTTAGCTTTTTGTGTTTAATGCATTTTGTAGATAAGATCAGTTTGCTAATAAAATCAGTTTGCTAATAAAACTATGATGATAGTTTAAACGAGATGAACGAAGATCAGCAAATTATTCAAAGGATTTCTGTGAAGCTCAGAATTTCAAAAGAAGTTTAAGAATATCGAACTTAAACTTTTTTTAAAAAAACAAACAACCTTAAAATATCCAATAAATTTTTTCTGTTGCTGGTAAAACTTTGCTGTAAGAATTGAAGCCGAATTGTTTTTCAAACGCTAAATCTATAAATATTTCTTAATTATTTTTTCTAAAATGTTAAAATATTTAGTTGGATACATTTAAAATGTTATTGTAATGAGAATTATTTTTTTTAATCGAAAAGTTTAATTTTGAAATCCGTTTAGTGAGTTCCCAATATTTTTTGAATACCGAAAATTGGTATTAGAATACTCCATTATAATTGAAACTCTATTGAGCACTTATTCGTTCAAATGGCTACTGGGACACTTTGATGGAAAAATGGAGATATTACTTTGGTTTGCTACCCAATCACGAACGACTAACTTTTCGATCACAGTAAATCAGATTTTCTTTTTTTTTTTTTTTTTCATGTGTTCTCTTTATTCCTTCCTTATTTCCATTCTACACAATTTTCCATTTTCTATCAACTCAATCTTTTTGAAGACTATTTCTTCAGTTATTTCCAACCAACCAGTTTTGTAGATAACAATTCTCAAGGGTAGCAATATTTTGATATGTGATATCCGGATGTGGTATTCATATCTTTCACTTTTTTTTTTTTTTTTATGTAGGCGTTAATTATCATCTTGATGTGTATCAAATCTTTTTGTTAAAATTTTCACGCTTGCAGTTGTTATGGATACAATGTTTCTATCTTGTTCTTTCAAATGTTGCTTAGTTTTAAGTGGCTTAGTTATTGCAGTAATTTTTCGATATTTTTCAATGATTGATCCATACTTATTCCCTAATAACATTTGTTTTGTAATACCGTCTATTATTTTAATTTACTTCTTAAAACTAGCTACTTTTTTATATCAATTATCTTAAGATTCTGCCATTGAGAAATAGCCAAATATTTCTGGTTGTCTTGTGTTTGGTCTTTTATACTTCTTCAAAATATGTTCTGAAAGATAGTTTAAAGTAATCTACTTTAAACTATCTTTCAGAACATACTACGTTTACTAACCTATCTATGAAAAATGCCAAATATACTACGTTTACTAACCAGAACATACTACGTTTACTAACCTACCTATGAAAAAACCAAATCGAAATTCCTGGAAATAAACTTTATAATCAAAAAGTTTAAGAAAAAAACTTTCTCATTTCACAAAGACCGGATCATGTGGTCTAGCTGTTACAAAGACCGGATCATGTGCGCCAGTTGTTACAAATGATACACATGATAAAATCTTCTACTTCATATTTTTTAACTGCAGAATATGCAATAATAGTTCTCTTCACTTTCATCATCTTCGAACACCCTCTCCAAAATTCTGACTCTTTTACACTTAACTTGTGGCCTCGTTTTTGTTAAGTCTGCATTTTGTGAGATACATGAGGTGGCAAGGAAAGAACATGCAAGTTGTGTTTTTTAAAAAGTTTGTATGCTCCCAGACTAATGTGACTTATGGTTTTCTAGTATTGTCAAGACTGGCTCTTCAATGGTAGATCTTGCAAAAGGAATGAAGTGTTAATAATTAACGAATTGGACTCACTTATCCAATCGGAATCAGAAACAGTAGCAATCATATCTTTATTGCACCCTAGAGTTTTCTCATTGTCTTTCTTTTAACGATTTCTATTGGAGGTACATATACTATTAGCACTGACAGCACAAGGAATAGTTGTGGTGACACTGCGTTTTCCACTTGTCGCTTTTGCTAATTGATTTTTAGAAGAATTAAGAAGAATTTCAAATTAGCGAATATTGTGGGATGATTCGAAATTTCCTGGGTTTTAAACACTAGGTTTAAAACCTGGTTTTAAACACTACAGATATCTTGAAATTAAGGAAAAGTTGATCTGCCATAGTTACTCCGTATTTGCTTGTCTATGTTTACTAAATTTTATTAGGGAGGGAGGGAGGGAGATGTGGTTTATGCTTTCCATGGTTTCCTGATGCGTTTCATAAAAATGAGCTCTCTTTTAACTTTCGAATTTCTCCACGAAAGTTTGAGTTTTTTAAAATTAAATAAGTAATTCCACTCCTGCCGAGTCTCAAAATATGAGATGAGATATTCATTTATTGCTTATTGATGGTATGCACTTTTCATACGTTGACGAGTCCCAGTGTCTTTTTGAGAAGTTTTATCAGCTCATTCACAAATTCACGGTCCTGAATTCTGAATTCCAAAACTTTATTATCATTTGAAATATTTTAACCACGTGATATTTGACAAGTTTCGATTTTAGTCAGAATGGTAGTTTGAGCCTTTGGTTTTTTAAAGTTTTTGCTCATGCAGAATATTGAGAATGGCCAAAAACAATAACAACAAAAAGAAATATTAGCTTCCTTTTCATTATCTGCTTCCTTGTGACAAAAAAAAAATAAATTAGATTAATAAAAACAATTTCAAGTTTTATTCATTAAAAAATATCGGTTACGCTGGTTAAAATCCACTTTCATCCGCACCATAGGGGTCAATGGTCATAGTGTCAGATGAGAGATCAGTTGCACAATCGTTCTCAATGCACACCATAAATTCTTTGTATTCCTTAGATCGCCACCATGACCTGACGCTCTCGCCAAGTAAGCTAATTTCGCGAAATTTTAGTTTAGAGCATTCTTTCTCAAGATCTTCTAACATCGCATAACCGGCAGCCGAGTTATTTTCGTTGAAAACAACCTCAGCTTTTACAAGGTTTATTAAACAACAAGTTCTTGCAGATATTTTATGTAAACCATATTTTTCTACGGCGCTTATACGCTCCTTAACGGCAGAAATATCCTCACAAATAGAATATAATTCAGGCGAATTGCTGCATTTGATTTTGGTTTTGCTAGAAATGGCATACATTGAAAGTCGTATTATATTTAGCAGAATTTTGCATAGTTGATTTAACATCGATGGTATAGCATGATCAAAGCTGTTCAGTGAATTAGTAAACGCCTCGTGACTCTCCTTCCATAGACTTGAGGAAAGAGCTGGCAAAGTTTTTCCAAAATTCATTAAAATAATTCCATAAAGATAATAAAAAAACGTGGCATCGTCGTAAGGTGTGCCATTTTTTCTATCCACTTGTAAAACATTTAAGCATTCTTCTGCTGTTCCGTAATTTCCTTCAATAATGTGAACGTTGGTTAAAACAAGATACGCTTTATTTAACAAAAAAACTTTATTTGGACTCTTTGGCACGCTTTTCTCTACGGTCGTTTGTAATAAGCGCTTCGCTTCAGCGAGTTTTCCTTGCATTGCTAAGAAATGAGCTTTCTCACTGCTTAGAAAATGGTTTAGTTCTAATTTATTTTGGTTTTCTATAGTTAAGTTTCCAGAGAACTTTGAATACATCTCTTCAAACAGTTCTAGCTTTCCATTTTCTAAACATTCACGTAATGAAGTTGACATTAAGATGTAGAGCTCACGAGAACAAAAAGATGGGAAAGTATTATTGATGTTGATATTAGAATTATTTATCATGGAGCGAGAAACAGATGAGGCGAGATGTTTACGTCGTTTAGGTATTCTGCTAACACCAGTATTAACAAGGTTTATGCAAATTTCTCCAATTTTCATTAAGCGCTCAGTAGTATTATAGGGTCGAGATTTTATATTTTCAGATATGTTTTTCCATAATGATACCGTTAACTTAAACTTTCGCTTCGGACCAAAGATCCGAATCCAATATCCAGATACGCCAGCAGGAAGGCATTCTCCAGCAATTGCATGTTCACGGACGTCTGCTATAAGAAAGTTTTCTACTATATCATTATAGTTTGTATCGCTACCGTCAATTTGAACGGTATCAAGGCTTATAAAGTACTGACATTCGTCCTCATCTAAAATTGTTCTCTGTTTAAATATTGCTGGATCAGCATTTATGGTTCGTTGATGTTTACAATGGCATAGATATAACATATTTTCAGTGCAAGGGTCTAAGCAAGCCAATAAAATTGACCTAAACAGAAATTATAAAATTTTACACAACGAAAGAATGAAATATATAAACGAATTTAGTAATCAAACTTACAGATATTAAAATTCTTAACTAAGTTTTTCAGTTCTGAAAAAACCACCTAATAAAATTTATTTAACAAGGAATTCATACTAAATAAGGGGATCTTAAATTTATGATGTTCGCACACTAGAGGAAAGTGGGGTTGAAAAAACTCACCTCAAAGTACAGAATTTTGCGGATGCTCGAAAGAGAGAGAAAGGGCTCTAATACAGGAACATCCGCAAAAGAATTTTATTTTTAATCTTAGTATTTTTAATTTAATGCAAAAAATCCACACCGCAATCAGAAACAGTATCATTTCAAGTGGAAGTTTTAAACAATCCTTAAAACACGAGCAGTAAAAAAATAAAACTCGGCTATTATTTTGAGGTTTGATTCGATACCAGCAAGTTAAAAAAAAATCATAAAACAGTTTTATTTGAAAAGCAAAAAACTTCCCCGACGGAAAGCAAATTGTTTCACATAAGTTGTCTTTCAACTGGCATAACTTAAACTTTTATTTCATATTGTGTTTTATTTTCTTTAATGGTTTTTAACAAATATTTTATACCTTGTTCTCAAAATACTGATTATAAATTGTGTTAATAGAAAAATAATTTTAAAAAAATAATTAAAAGGCAGCACTTGATAGTATGTTAGAGCAGGATGTAGATTGATCTTCTAAGTCGTTAACATATTTAAATTTCTCCAAAGATTATCATTTCAATATACATCAGAATATTCATAATATTGGAGTGAGCCAGTTTAACTGTGTTATCCCAAGGTGTATTAAGTCTGCATTTGTTTGAACTTCTAAAGATGCTATTTTTAAAATTTTCTTTGTTAGGAATTTTTCATTTTAAATCCTTTATCATTAACCACATCTGCCAAGCAATCTTTTTTCTCTGATTATCTATTGATTTCAAACAAGATTTTGCAAGAAAATCTTTGCATAAACTCATCAAAACAAGAATTTTGAATAACCTGTTTAAAAATTTTGGTCACCAACTTTAAATAATCTTTTCTTCAGAAATTATTGTCAAAACCTGTCGTTTTTATATTTATTATTATATTTAATGTTACCACCTGTATTCCTTGCACACAAGTGATAACACTACCCACTTTTCAGTATAGATCTACCCACCAATTAGTATAGATCTGCACATTTTACATCTTGGTTCCAGAAACAACTCATTGACATTTTAGTTTCCAAGACAACTGGAACAAAAATAATTATAACAGTAAAAAAGTAATTTTTTTTAAGCTTAAGTAACAAGCAAAAATAAAACCTTCACAAAAACTTTAAATTCAGTGAAACGTTACTTTTTATTTTTATGCCTCCTAAAGAATTACAAGATTTGTATGCTGAAGATTCAAGATTCAACTTTAAAGATGTTTATACCATTTTGTTCTTCAGATAAATAAGGATGAGTGACTAATGATTTTTTTTCTTTTGAATGAACAGAAAACAATTCTTTGCATTTAATTTCTGATTATTCTTTCATAAATCCAATTAATTGTTTTCTTTGAAACACTAATTTATCTTTGAAATGCTTAGTTAATCTTTTGTTTAACTTGTTAGCTGGAACTGTCACAAAAACCATTACATTAAAGTCCACACCAAGCCATGTTAAGTTTGATTTCTTCTACAACTAACATGCCAGTATATTCTGCATTAAAAATTTCCAGTAACCGCGCTTTATCATCGCCTTTGCTTTTCCAGACTGTTTGCTTTCAACTTATATAGGGGAAGTGGGGGCAAAACCGCATATGGAGGCATAACCATTTTTTAACAATTCCCTTTGAAAAATGTTATCTAATATGGCAAAAAACATACCATGCACCAATAAAACAGTTTCCTTTTTGCTTATGTCAAAAAGAGTGCCTGTTGCATTTCTGAGAAGTTGTGCATAATGTTTATTTTGATAAAAATATTATATTTAAATCATATTTTTCCAGATCTTTCTTTTGAGGATTAGCAATATTTGATTTTAGTGTTACACATGTGTCATCAGCATTATTTCATTAAGTGAAAACCATTTTTGATATCAACATAACCTAATAAGCAAGATTTAAAACTGTATTCTTTCTAAAAATTGTCCTCTGGTGCAGAGTCGCGTTGACACACAGGAGGCACACCCACATACTTTAGATATTTATCATAATTAGATAATTAGGAATGACAATAATTACAATTGTCACACTTGAATGTGTTCATGTAAAAGCTTGAATAGAAATAGTTTTGTTTTGAGAAGTTGGAAATTAGATTTCATATTTTTTTATTTAATTTTTATAAATGAGTTTTTGATTAAAATATAAAGCTAAGAGTATAAATCAATACCTTGTTATATTTATGTATATCTGGTGATTATTATATTATCATGTATTATAGGTATATAATTATGTATTTCTTAATTTTAATATATATATATATATATATATATATATATATATATATATATATATATATATATATTTATATTTATATATATATATATATATATATACTATCATTACTATTATTATATTACTATTATTACTATTATTACTACTATTACATTTTTACTTTGATAGAGAACGTAACAAATGATATTAATAACTTGTTACTTTTTTAATTATTATCATACAGTTACTTAATACAGTTAGAAAATACAAATGTTTTACTAATCAACAATCCTGGGAAGAAAACTCCATGAAAGCAGCTATATGAATCAGTAATAAAGAAGGAAGCTATATGAACCAGTAATAAAGCAGCTATATGAATCAGTAATAAAGAAGGTATAAGAAGGCATCGTTAACATTTTGTATCCCAACAACAACACTGCAAGACAGAATAAGAAGACTTTAACAAGGGAGTTTAGAACTAAGTAGTTGTGCAGTAAAAAAAACTTGGGAATTTTAAATCAGTTTTTACCCTTGAACAAGAGCAAGAAATAGCTAAACGCCTAATTTTTCTAGAAATTTGCTTGTTTCCAGTTACAATGAAAGATTAGCAAGAATTGGCATTTCACCTAGCTGAAAAGAACAAGATACTAAATAACCTTAACAAAGAAACAGGAATGGCAGGCTATCAGTGGGCAAAAAACTTTCTAAAACGCAATCCTAGTTTTTCTTTGCACATGCCAGAGGGAATGATTTAACTGACCCACTGTGAATAAATTTTTTGAACTATTGACTAAAAGCAGAGATGAAAATAATATAACTCCAAATAATATAATTAATGTTGATGAGACAGGAATTTCCTCAGGACCAAAAAAGTGTCAAAAGTAATTACAAAGAGGGGTAAAAAACAAGCTGGATGTCTAACATCAGCTGAATGAGGGAAAACAATAACAATTGAAATTTGTATAAGTGCCTCTGGTATACATGCCCCCCTTAATTATTTTTCCCCCTTTTAGAGCTCCCAAGAATGTAAATATTATCAAAAAAACTCCTCTGGGTATTATTGCATCATACCACCCTAGTGGTTGGATGCAAACAGATATATTTTTGAAGTGGTTCGAACATTTTCTGTCTTTTGTAATGCCATCCAAAAAAAAAACCTGTACTGCTATTATTAGATGGTTGTGCAACACATACAAAAATATGGAGTTCATAATGAAAGCACGTGAAAATTATGTCACTGTTATTTGCTTCCCACCACATTGTTCACACCGCCTGCAGCCACTAGATGCCTCCTTCATGGCACCATTTAGTAGTAACTATTCAAATGAAGTTCGTATTTGGTTGCATACACATTATCCTAGAGTTGTGACTGAATATCAGATTCCAGAACTATTTGGAATAGCTTATATTAAATCTGCAAACATGTTGATGGCTATAAATGATTTTAGAAAGACCAGAATAAGTCCACTTAATCCTGAAGTTTTTGATGATTGGATGTTTGAGCCTTCAGAAACAACCAACATGTCATTACCTGAGATGAATTCTGCAACACCAAATCTAACCACCAAGTCTCAAACACAAACTATTTCACTGCAAGATGTATCCCTGACATCTTGCTCTGAACCAGAAAGTTTGTTTAAGAAATTATCAGTTTAAAGAAATATGATTGCTTCATATACAAGTATTGATTAATCAATTTTTACATTAATGTTGCTTAATTAATGATGCATATTTGACTGTTGTTGCTAAAATCTAGACAATTTTAGATAGTTACTAAAAAGTTAAATTTGTAATTTAACTTTTTTTGTGAAAAAATAACTAAAAAAAAAATTATTCAATCACATTGACAGAAGTAATTTGATTTACAATAACCATATGAAATGTAGAATACCTATAAGATGTTTAAATTTTCATCATAGTTACAACTAAATTGCCTAACACATTTTTCTTGATATTATAGGAGAAAGTTTTTTAGCATAATCTTATAAAAACCAATGGTTAAATCAGCTTTAAAAAGAAACTGAAATTTTTAGTTAAATTATTACACGAAAATGAAGAATGCAGATTGTCTAAGTCTAACTTAGGCAAAATTGTATATCTATAATTTAGCGTAAAAATATACCGAATATGTAAAACTTTGTTACCGATCTCGAACTGGATCAGGAAATCTTCTTCTATTCCTTCCATTCACAACAACTAACTCCTCTGACTTAGTTAGCAAAACTAATGATGGCCATTTATTTTCATTTGAAACTTGGCGTTCTTGTTGTACTCGTTTAGAAAAGGAAACTCTAGGCTTAGAAGAAGAAACCCCCGAATCAGACAAAGCTGTAGAGTTAAAATGCATACACGTTCCAAATAGTCCCAGCGACATTTCCCTTTATAATTGTGGAACGATGATGAATATTCGATCTGCGCGTTACTAACATGTTTTTAAAACCTTTTAAATACAAACAAGAAGTAGTCGCAAGTTAGAAGTCGCAATAACATTTACACTCTATTCTTTTTGATTAATTTAAAAAACTTGTTTTTCACATAAACTTTAAAAGGATTTGTCATTAAACTTAATGCGTATATCTAACTCACGTAAGTACAAACAACAACCTATTTCTTTTACTTTTCGATCGTAAACAATATTTTCGGAAAGTTGAAGTACAAGATAAAGCATTTCAAGTTCATCTCGCACCTATTTGATCAAGCTCTTCCCACAAAACCTCAATAGTGCATAGATTGTTTGACTGATGGCTAAATCATATAACTAAACAATAAATGCTTCTCTTTTTTGTTGACAAAAACTTATGAGTCCATAGTTAGGCACCAAAATAAAATTTATCGGCTTTTAAAATAAACCAAAGGTTAAAAATCTGAGTTTTGCTGAATGATAACAATTCATATTTAAACAAAGAAAATTTTTTAAGGAAAATAAAGTTAAACAAAGAAAATTTATTAGTGTAAGTCATATAGATAAAAAATCATATAGATAAATAGTTGTATAGATAATGTTATAGAATAGTGATAATTTTTCAATCATTTAATGAAAAAAAAAAAATTTAAGTAAGAGAAGGGAAAACATTTATTAATTAATTAAAAAACTACAATTAAATAATTAAAATTATAAAGTTATTGAAAAGAGTTCTTCAAAGGTCTCCTAATAAAATCATGACCAGATATTTTATTCAAGTTTAACGATTCTGGAAATTCATAGCAATAATTTGCTTTTGACGCAACACAAAAACTAAAGCTGCTTTTTTGCGTAAATACAAACTTAACTTTCTGTGAGAAATAAATTTTTAGCAAAATAATTGATATTAGACATAAAAATGTAACATAATATTAGAAGTATGCAAAAATGTTGTCGTCATTTTAGTCAAAATTTAAATATACAAAATATAATCACAAAGATAATGTATTATTTTTGAAATATTTTCTCTTAAACAAGAGAAGTAGAAAAAATTCATTTACGGTATCGCATGCTTCATGAGTTTTGACAAGAAAAAAATGCTGCTGAAGTTTTCATGTCATCCAAAGAAAAACATTTTTAGATGTTTGCATGATTTAGGAAAAATTTTAAAAAAATGGAAAATCAGTCCGTTTGAGTTGTGCGAAGAAACATGGTTAACGGTTGAACAAAGTTTGAGAAAAAAGATTTTTTTATGGAAAATATTTATTAAACATTTAAATAGCTTTTTAAAATTTGGGTTCTATGAAAAGCAGTGGTTAAGTCGTGGTCAAACAACAGTGGTAACTACAAAAAAGACTACTACTATAATAAATTGATGTTATGCAGTTGGTGGAATATGAAAGGTATGTTGTATTTTTAGTTATTGGAACCTAAGCAAACTGTTAACGCTCAACATTTTTTTAAGAACTTTGTTCTCAACAAGTAAAACGTTTGAATCTTAGAAAAATGAACTAGACCAGGTCATGGAAAGCAACAAACCGAATCGCTACATGACAACGCTAGTCCAAACGTTGCTATGGAAACACAAAATGCAATATTTGAACTAGAGTTTTTGAGATGGTATCTTATAATTTGACTTTAACAAAAAATTACTGTTTCTCATGACGGTTATTTAAAGTGCCATGCAAATTGAATCATTAAAATCGAATTTCACGTCATCTAAATCAGCAACAAGAAGCTTACAAAATTTAATACAACAACCAGCAAACTTTTTTTTCTAAATAAAAACTTTCTTAAAGGTAACATCATGATACGAAATTCTCGTAACTGCTGCGTCAATACCATTTTGAGGGCATTTAAAATAATGATCAACCCCATAAAAACTTTTTAAAACGCCTAAAAACACTTTAAATTTGCTAAACATATTTCTCAAAAGCAATAAAATTTATGTTTGCAGATATATTTGTCATTAAACCCGTTGAAGGAGGGGGGAGGAGAGTACTGAAGTTTATTTTGCTTTGGGCTTTCACTGGGTGAGGAACCACCAGATAAAATGAGGAAAAAAAAATTTTTTGAGAACATTACAATGTGTTTTTTGTTAAATAAACTTTTAAGCAAATATTTTTTTGGTAGGAAAACGTCATTATGGTTTCATATATGTTTTTTCTTTTCAGAAAACTGACCACAACAAAAAAGAGTCTAGCCCGTGTAAAGTTCTCCGGGAATTGTGGCGTTTATGGGCTCTAGAGGCCACCAGAATAGGTTGTCTCAAAGTTTGTTTATTCTCTCAACAAGCCTGTTTGTCACTTCTAAATCTTTTGCTATTTTAAACCCAAAGTTTGTTGTAAAAAAACTTCTTATAATTCGATTTTTTTTTTTTAAAAGAGTGTCAAAAATTTATTCGTTACTATTCTTTATTAACGGAAAACGCCAATGCTTAGGGTAAGGTTGCTAATATTGTATCGATGCCTATACTTTTAACATAATTGTACTTTTAACATAACTCGTTATTTTTACAACCCACAAGAAATTTTTTAACTTATTTTTTATCTTTGCTGAATGAAATTAAGGAGTCAACTGTTTTTTTTTTTGTCATCCAACTGCATTAAGGCCAGAGTAAGCTCTTTTTGGTTTGTCATTGGAGATTTCTTATTTTAGGTTTTAATGGCTAAGCGTATTTCATTAAAAAAAGCAGAAGATATGATTTGTTCAGAATACTTATGTTAAAGCATAATTTATCTAAATTCAAAATAAATACCTAGAATTTAAAATATCTCATTTTTAGTTGTCAAATTTTTTAATTAACTGAATGTCAGATTAGTTGCGTAAATTGTACCTCAAGGCATGTCCTAAATTGTACCGACGCAACCATTCTGACCGCTAAAAAACGCTTGTAAAGTTTAACAAAATCCTTTTGAGATTTCAATTAGAGAAATATCCATACTTACAATACGAACTTCACCACTTAAACAAAAGAATAAAATTTTTAGTATTACTCTTGTATTGACAAGCAGTCCTTAAAATGATGCACTCTCTAGTTCAGTTTTACCAATATGTCAAGGCTGGTGTCATGTTGGCTGTGCAGGTGTTAATCAAAAACAGACACAATATATCTGAAACTTTTGCCAAAAATAATGTTTTTATGTATTTTATTTTACAATATTTAGTGTGGTTGTTTTTAAAACAGATATAATATATATTGTTTTACATTATTTAGTATAACTATCTTTAATACCTACCTTCCTCCTCTATTCTTATCTTAGCTAACCCATTGGTAAACATACAATTTAAATAAAAATTGTGCCATATGTGGTGATACCTGTTTTTGGCAATTTCCAGAAGAAAAAAAAATTCAAGTTGCATAGAGTTTATTAAATAAAAAACTTCATTTCATTATATTATGGGCAGTTAGGTGTTATGTTATGTTATATCAGAATATTTCCAATTGCTGATTCTATAAAAACCATTCCTTTTAATCAGTTCTTTAAATCCCTGAAATCTAAAATCATAAAATATTTGCAAAGCTGTAAAGTAATTGAAATCAAGAAAGTGGTACTATATTGGATTAAAATGGTACAATTAAGGATCTAGTTTCCTTAATTGTACTCTTAGCGCTATTTTTTTAATTTGATTCTTCGAGACTTAACGCTTTTTAAATTTTGAGTTTTTTTAACATCTTTACAACAAACAATCCTTAAATTATGAAATCCAATTGAAAATCCATGTTTTCACTCAGTAGATTACCTACATTTTTTAGTTTTGTCTTAGGGGGTACAATATTGGCAACCCTACCCTAATTAGCACACAACAGTTTTTACTAACAGTTTTTAATTCTTTCGGTGCAATTTGTTGTTTTATATTTCCAATAATTTATTGGTTGCAAATAAAAGGTTTCCCTAATCTATTACTTCATTAAAAGTCACGATAACTGAAAAAAAACTCACATGGAAATCTAAATAAATATTAGTGTTGTGATTCTTTGGTTTGCTAACTTTAGGCATGTAAGAGACAATCAAATGAAGTAAAAGCCAAAGCATTCGCTCTGTATGTCATACAACTGTTTGGTATTTTTTAGTTCAAAGTCAATACCTATTCTTATTATCTTGTTAAGCTTGGAGCGTAAAAGAAAACACCCTTGTCATAGTAAAATTTAATTTCCTACTCTAAGGTAAGGGTGGGAAATCAAATTTTACTATGACAAGGGTGTTTTTAGCGCAATGAAAACCCCGATCATGGTATCGGGGTTTTCATTGCGCTAATTACCGTGGTTATGATTAAACTTTTCCTAGATTAAAGAGAGAAAATTTGATGTCTTTATCAGATGATTAGGTTTTGAAGTAACGTATTAACCATAACTTTTTAAGTGAAAGTAAAAAAGATTCTGTATCTAAATATTTCTTCTTCCATTCTGCAATTAAACATTCTGAGGAACAAGCAATTCAACATTCTGAAGAGATTTTTTAGATAACTTTTAAAGGTTTTTTCTTCTCAGATGATGAATGCACGAAATTTAAAACTTAAGAAATAATGCCAGATTATCATTAAGTTTTTTAATTTGATACTAAACACTTTTAAAGAGCTCAGTGTTTTTAGATGAATCGTGATTTTGCTCTTTCAAGAAAGCAGCTGAGTTATTGGCTTGGATGTTAAATAAAAAGCATATTCAAAAAGAAAAGAAACGAAACAAAACGATTTGAAAGATAATACTTCAGAATCAGACCTCTGTTAACCTTTTTTTAAAGAAACTTTGTTGCCATGATGATCTTATTTTGCATTTGGACATTGCCATGTGTAATTTAGCAGAATGGAAGCAGTTTACTGATAGTCCGAAGCAAAAGTTTATGTGTTTACTTTTTTCATAGTGTCAATATGTTTGGTTGCATTTGTAAAAATACCCATAATGGCATCAAAACAATATATAACTTATTGAAATACAACTTATAGATATACAACTTTGGCATTTGTGAAAAATATTGATAAAAATTGGTAAAATGTCTAAAACATTCAGAAATTAAAAAAATGAAAATCCTTAAAAATCTGGAACTTGCCAAAAAAGTCTAATAGCAGATTTGAATTCACCAAAATTACCATCCAAAATCAGGTAAAAACAATGTACCAAAATCAAAATCTCAGAATCAATGCAACAAACACTTTGTTTCCAGCATTGTTTGTTTTTGAGAAAACTTAACTGTGTATTTGAATGAAGTTCATCAAAATAAACGAAAGTGAAGCTAAAAAAATGTTATAAAAGTAATCCACACAATATTAATTTTAGTAACATTTTTTACTGGTTAATTTTATCAGTAAGTGCAATCTTTTGCAATAAAAATCATTAAATGCGAAGTTCGTTGTTACATAACATTATTAATGAATTGAATGATTATAAATCGCAATTACATTAGCATACTAGGTTATGTAAGCTTTCTTAAAATTGTAGTGCGTAGATAGCTCGCATGCTTAATTTAGCTGTTTGGTATCACTGGACTCATCGGGTCCTCGGGTCTGAACCTTTCTCCTTTCATTTCTCAACTACATTTTAACAAGTTCGTAACAATTTTTAAAAAATATTTTAATCGATTTATCTAAGATTTGTTGGAAAAAAGGAATTTTTTTAAAACTTGAACGTTACATGTAAGACGAACTATTTATTTATGCATGATGTTTAATATCGTTTGGACGTTGAATTCCTAATTCATACAAAGCATTTGAAATTTTTAATTATTAACAACTCTCACGTTTTGAGCTCTTTGTAGTTTTTGTTTCCAAATTTATTCTGTTTTTTAAGTTTAGATGATAAAATCTTGAATAACCAAAAAAAATTTTTTTAAGTTTCCATTTTTATTTCCACAATGTAGGAATATTTAAGGAATTGAAACGGTGCTAAGTATGATTGTTAAAAGAGAAGAGCGTGTTTATGAGTTCCTTGCAGCTGTTTCATTTTTTAACAACAAAGAGGGAGTCGATTGACGTTCAGCAGAAAGAAAACCAGAGTAACAAGTAGATGCAATTTGAAGTGCGGTAATTAAAATGGTTCTTATACATAAAAATATTGCAATAATATTTGGTGTGGTTGGAATTTTTCAGCTATGCTTTGGAATAACTATTGTTGTGTGCAGTACAATATTTGCAGTTAACGCGTCCGTCATTATCACACCGTATTGGAGTGGTGTTCCAGTAAGTTAAATACAATTATTTCTTTTAATGTAGATGCACTTTGCTGGACCTCTTACTTTATGGGGAAAATGTTATATTTTAAAGTGAGATGGTCCAAGGAATAGCTTCCTTTTTTACGGATCTTCCCAATATGTAACGCATACCTGAGCATTTTAAAGTTGCACAAATTCACTAAACGTGATGTTTTTTTTTTCCTTTCTTGATATCTTTACTGGTTTGTTGTTGTTATAAACAGCTCCAAAAAATTTTTTCTGCATGTGCTAACGGGGGGGCTAATCGTTTTACTGTAGGTGCTATGAAGGATGTTTTTCTACCCTAGAGTTATCAACAAAAACGCAAGCACAAACACACCCACTGACACACCCCACATACACAAGTGCATTGAAAACTCTGACATCAGCAGTCACCAATACAGTGGATAGTGAATAATTTGGTACTATGCAATTAATTTAAAGCATAAACAAACATGACACAGTTACCATGTTTATAGATTTTACATGCAAGCTTTTACAAAAAATTCACAGTTTAAACAGATGCATCGTATATGTAAACAATTTCAGTCCACAAAGTTGAACGCATTACAAAGGCAGAGAAGGTTGAAATTATTAGAAACTGAGGGTCTTTCTGATGCTGTCGAAAAGTGAGTCTGCATCTGGCTGCAAATAACGAACAATAACAGAATTTTGTTCTTTTTTTTTGCACCCATCAAAATGACAAAGTATTGAACTTCTTTAACTTCATTGCTGATTTTTTTTTCTTCAGCCGTAAAATTAAATACTTTGTTCTGTATGTCATGATGAATATACTTGTTATTAGATGGATTAATTGTCAGCTTGTTTTGGACAATAGGATTAAAATTTTACAATCACATCAAGCATCTCATGAAAATTACCTTTGTTGGCTGAATCTTATTTCTCACTGTGACTGCGCTGAGCGATTCCCTGACAAGCTATGATTTGCAAACTTTCTACAACACCCATCATGTACCTCCGATTCTCCTGAGTCAATGCAGAATGTCCTTTGTTGAGAATGTTGGCGAGTTTTGATCCACTTGTTTGTTTTAACTTGAATTCACTCCATTCTTCCATTGAAAATTTTATACCCGGCGCTTTCACGATGGCTCTTCAATAACGCTGCTGCTTTCCACCAGTTATTAAATCAGAAAGCGGTAAATTCTGGCTCAAGATGGAATCTGTGTCCTTCTTTTAGAAGATGTTAACAAGCAAAGTAAAACACGGCATCTTTACTCCCGCTGTATTCCAACCACAAATATTGATCGAGCAAGCCTTCTCTAAAACTTATCTGTTGCACTCCACACAAGCATGGTGGATATTCTTGCAGAAGTGGTTGTCTTGGTCCATTTTGAGGACTTCTGCTTAGATCCTCTAGCTGTCCCGTGCTAAGACTATTAGCATTCTCAGAAGCGGTGAAAAGATAACTGCACAGTTTATCTTCTTCAACCAGATTAACATATTTTTGTTGGTCAGGTTCTTGTTGTTTCCCGGAAGTGATAATATACGCAAAGTTAAAATCAGGTTGTGTGATGGTTTTTTGAAATTAGAATACAGTAGTTGATTTTTTTTAGATACATTATCATGTCTTTTGAAGAAAGCAACTACATATTTAAAATATTAAATTAGTTGAAGGAAAAAATCTACAAATTTTCTGGGGGTGCTTTGGAGGTGCTATTACTTTTTCAGGAGGAGCTATAGCGTCCCTTAAAGTCCTCCTGGTGCCCCCACTGGTTGTAAATCATTTAACTTTAAATAACGTGCAGCTTGCTTAAGCACTGATGTAAAACCTAATAATCATCAGGTTTGAATTTCATCTTTTATGATAAGTAATCCTCCCTTATGATAAGTCTTCTCTTGTTCTTTAGCCGTACTACGTTTCATGCAGGATTATTTTTTCGGGGGGTTGTGTATTGATTCTTTGTTGGGTTTAACATTTTAAAGTTCACACGTTTTCAAACTAAAGAAAAAACGTTTTAGAAGTTTTATAGTTGATTTTTAATGTATTGAAATAATTTTCAATAAACTTTTTACTCTACTTCTATCAATACTTGATTTAGATTGTGATTGTTGGAGCCATTGGTATTGTGTGCTGGGTAACTAGAAACAAATGTTTGGTATGTTTATATATATATATATATATATATATATATATATATATATATATATATATATATATATATATATATATATATATATATATATATATTATAATAATATCTAGATTTAATATAAATGTTTTACTAAACAATAAAATATAAAATATACATTTTATATATATTAAAATACTGATTCAATTTTATAAAAAATTTGAACTAAGTTTTACTCTCTTTTAGTTGACAACAAGTTTGGTTTTCAACTTAATTTTATTTATAATAATGGTCATCTCTGTGTGGTTACTTGCGTTGTCGCTAGATAACTACGTTTTGGCAAGTTCGTACTTTCGCGACCACAATTGTCAAAACATTTCTGGAGACTGCTATTGTACCGAAGAAACGTATAAAGGTAATACTTTGGCGTGTTTTTAGAAAAAAAAATGTTACCAATAAAGTATCTACTCACACCAGTGATTATGCTTAAGAAAGGGGGTTCTTGACTTTTTAAATGATTGTTATGATATTATAACATGCCTTAAAGTTTCCATTTTATAAAAAATATCAAAACTTTTTATAAATTTTAATATTTTTTTTAAAAATGGCGTTGAAATTTTAAAAAGTAACGTTCGATTTGCATGCTTCTAGTGTTGCTTTTTCCAAAGAGTTTATAATCATAGAACAGAGGTGAGTTCACTACGGCCCGAAAAGTGGGTACACTACGGGCCAAAATTATCAATAATGGATAAAAACATTTTTTTTACGACAGATTAATATTTCGCTCTAAGTGATGGCATTAAAAAATTTACTCACTCATTATTTTCTATTTTTTATATTTTTTTTTATTTTTTCTATATTTTCTTTTCTTTTGTTTTTCAGTTCAATTTACTTTGATCTTGATTTAGAAGATCTAAAAATTAAAGTACATAAAAAAAAAAAGAGAAGCAATAAACTGTCAGATAACAGGTGATTAGATAACAGGTGGTTTGTTTTCTCATTTTATAAAAAAGTGCCTTTTTCCCTTAAAATCTTAAAGATTTGAAGTCATTGATCCATTTGTATTTTATCTAAATAATGAAGTTTTTAAAAAGATCATTTGTTCCCAAAAGATTCCGCAACTAATATGTTATAAAGAGAATTAGCGATCTATAAAATTAGGGACGACTCATTGTGATGAAGTTTAGCTCTATAAAGAGCAACAGAGAAATAGCAAGTGATCAATCAAGTTCCGAAAAAATACTCTAAAAACATGTAAAATGACAGATGGTATTCAACATCATCCAGGATCCGGAAGTTAAAAAAAGATAATTAAGCTTGAGAAGATCTTTTATGTCAAGATACGTTTGCTCAAATAGAATTTTATTTAGAATAATACTTGTGTCTATGTAGTTGTTAGAAATATAGAAGTAGCTTTGTGTACTATTCACACTGATTAATTAACCAATAACCCACATAAAGACACTAAAGAACTGCATGATTCTATCAGCAAACATCCTGATTAAGATCGAGCAAGACCTTTGGTATGAACGCTATTTTTTCTTACAGAACGTCTGAAGGCTGAGGCTATAACGAAACAAAAGATTTTAACACAAATATTACCCTGCTGAAAGCCAAGAAATGTTTAATCAATAACAAGGCTAGAAACAGTGAGAATGTTAGATACATTTTGATTTGAACACTCTTACAGAAAAGAGTCCCCTATCACTGCCAACTCAGTTTCCAGACTTCCTAACAATATTAACTTCTGGTCGAAGGATAAGTGAGTACCTGCTCTCCAGTGTCAATTCCATATTTTTTTCAATTTGAGCAGATGTCATAGGCTGGCATTTCTCGTATCCATCCAATCCTCCAGTCACCAAGACGTTGAACTCTGTGTGAACGATATTTTTATCAGAACATCAAAGTTTAAAGATTAAGCCCAGATTTTAGTGCTGTTTATGAGACTGAGGGGGTTCAATTAAAATACTGTTCTAAAATATTTCGATTAAATTTTTTAATTAGTATTTTAAAAAATGTTTGAAATGTTTTTTTAAATGCATTTTTAGAGTTCAATTGCACCCGTTACATAAGTGCATTTTAATACACCTTTTTATCTACTTCTCATTTTTCATTGAATGTATTTATTATATTTCCAGATTTATATAAACATGTTTCTTGGTAGTAAGAGATTGAAATTAGCAGCAGAATCAGCTAGAAAAAAATGGACTCACAATTTTACAACAACTAACAAACGCTGTCTCTGAAAATGAAAAATGAAAAACCGAAAATGAAAAAGGACATTCATGAGATAATGTGTAGAATGCCTTCGAACAGAGACATTGTCAATAGGTCTTTTGGAGCTGTATAAAGAAGTCAAAGGCCTAAGCGACTAAAGAAGATTTCTAAGGAGTTACTGAAGATTTGGGAAAAGCTGAGTTTTTTTTTTATTTCTAAGCAACAAGTTTTAGCAAGGTTGATAAGCTCATAGAAATGCTTGAAAAATATAGAAAGCGACCAAATGAAGAGTTTGAGAATCTCTTTGATATTACGTCATTATCATCTCTTTGAGGTATTAGGTATTAGTATTTATTTGCCTCCTCCGGCGGATGCCTTGCTGAGGTGTCCGAAATATGTTACAATGAAATTATTATAATAATAATGATCCATTTCATCTCTTTGAGAGAGAGAGAATTGTGTTTATAGTCCGCCAGCAACTGCCTTGTGGACTTACCCAAACCTCTCCAGGGAAAACCCAGTAGCACGTCGACCCTGAGTTTGCCTCCACTTTGAGGAATGGGCGGAAAAAAAAGAAAAGTATTAGTTTAATACAAGCACGCCGGCCTAGCCAGCTCGCTACACTTGATCTTAGCCATTAGGCCGAGAAAATCTCTTTGAGGTATTGAATATTTTGAGTCCTCCGGCCGATCCCTTGCAGACTTACCCGAACTTCTCCAGGGAAGACTCAGAAGCACGTCGACCCTGAGTTTGCCTCCCCTTTGAGGAACGGGCGGAAAAAAAAGAAAAAGTATCAGTTTAATACAAGTACACCGGCCTAGCCAGCTCGCAATCAATCCAAGTGATACTACACTTGATCTTAGCCATTAGGCTGAGAAGCGATCTCTTTGATATTACAAAACCGAATGAAAACTGGCTTTGTAGTGAGAAGAAAGAAATTTACAGAAAACAAGTTGAAACAGGAAGACTAGTGGGATGCACGACTGAGAAAGTGATTTCCATGCCCACAATACAGCTTCAAAACGCCAAAGAAGCCTATCAAAACAGCCAACAAGCCAAGTGCAAGAGTTCAGTAGTGGTACTAATGATGAAGAAGACAAGAGTAACATGGATTCTGATGTTGAAGAAGAGTTTTCCTCTCAGAAGAAAAAGTATCAAACAATAAAATCTGCTGCCATGCTAATGTCAACGGTGTCCTTGTCAACAAAGTAAACATCAACTGTTCTGAAAAACTTAGCCGATGAAGGATTTAATGCAAAGGTCCCAATACCTAAAAACCCAGGATGGAGTAAAGGTTTCAGGTTTCTTGTCAAACTCTGTGAAGTTCTTTCTCCAAGAAAGAGGGCAAATGAATCTTTAATTCTTTGCAGTGAAAGCAAATTTTCTCCTTTAAAATCACATTGGCAAAAGCTGCCCTTTCTTCATAGTGATTGATGGAATTCACAGGGAGTTTTTTCACAATTAAACAAAATGAAAGTCGTTCCTGAAAGTTATAAGCAAGAGTTTAATGTTTACAACCACAAGCTTTTAAATTTGAAAAAAAAACCCTAATATTGATCCATCTGGTACATACATACATACATACATACATACATACATACATACATACATACATACATACATACATACATACATACATACATACATACATACATACATACATACATACATACATACATATCGTTAAACACCGTATGAATGTATATATTTATGTATATACATACATACATGTATATATCTATGTATATACATACATGTATATATCTATGTATATACATACGTATATACATACATTCATACGATGTTTAACTGTCAATATCTTTAGTAGATTGACCAAATATTACAGTAGAATGTAAAAACTACTTCTATTTGTTCAACGTACAAACTGATGCAAATTCTACAAATATATTTGCATAGTTAAGGTATTTTTAAGTTTTTTTTCTGGGTTACAAGCTGTTGCTAGTTAATCATCTTTAGTAATCACCATTACTGATCTAAAAACATAAAATGCTAATTAGTATATACTGATTTTTACATAATTTACAAGAAGACATTACCAAATCTGTATATGCTTCACACATTTAGAAATCGATTGTGATTATATGAAAATTTCACACTTTAGGAATCGATTGTGATTACATGAAAATTTCACACTTTAGGAATCGATTGTGATTACATGAAAATTTCACACATTTAGAAATCGATTGTGATTATATGAAAATTTCACACATTTAGAAATCGATTGTGATTACATGAAAATTTCACACTTTAGGAATCGATTGTGATTACATGAAAATTTCAAACTTTAGGAATCGATTGTGATTATATGAAAATTTCACACATTTAGAAATCGATTGTGATTACATGAAAATTTCACACTTTAGGAATCGATTGTGATTACATGAAAATTTCACACTTTAGGAATCGATTGTGATTACATGAAAAGCATTGTGATTATTCTGAAGCTTACTTTAGCAGTTAGTATCCTTGGTTCAATTGTATCGTTTGTAGGAATCATACTTGGTTGTGCAGGCCTCTGCTGCTGCCAAGCAAACGAGGTAATTTGTTATTGTTTATCTATTATTATTAAGATTACAAGATATGCTCAACTGTTAGAATATGTAACATAAACGTTGTATTTTAAACAGCCTTAAAACCATTAAATTTACACTCAGTTTTAACATCTCAGATATTTTTATGTCTTTGAAAGATAATACCATTAGTTTTTCTCTTCCCTTTAATAAAAGTTTTTCTCTTCCCTTTAATTTTAGAGTCCAGTTGCTATACTTCATAACCAACAAGTTGTAATAACACAACAGAGTGCAGAGGGGTTCCCACCAGGAATAATTACCTACCAACCCTACTACATAAATCAGATGCCCCCACCTTACAGTGAAGTACAAGAAAATGACAAGCAAGTTGTAAACAGAGGAAATAGCTTAGATTCATCACAAAGCGAAAATTATGATCCTACAGCGCAAGTCAATCCCGCTTATGGGTTTTATATTGCACATTGACATATCAAGAAAGTTTTCTTAGATTTCACACTCAGTTTAAACTTAAAGTAAAAAATGACCGAGTTATCTTAACATTGAAGTTTTCATCAATTTAGGACGACTGACTGGACGACGAAATTGGAGTTTTTTAAAAACACAAACTGATCCTTTTAAATAAAATCAGTTATATAATTTAATTCAAAACTTTGCTTTACAAAGCGTCCCCCCCCCCCGCTTAAAAAACACCGCCTTATGTAATGAAACCGTCTTTTTTTACCCTACAAGAAAGACATATTTCTAGTATTTAAACGATAGATTATAATGGCATTCATAATCAGAGTTTTCAGTTAAAGAAATTAATTATACACATAAATCTATAATTATTATAATTTATATCGATATTTAACTTTTGTAACTTTAAGTAAATGAAAAGTACTTTTTTACGTCAGGCATTTTACAATTTTTTTTTATCGAATATTTGATTGAATCTAAGCATGACTAGAATTTTGATATTCCTTTTCTAACATATACTATAACGTAGGTAGTGTGAACAAGCATTTTTCATTTCCCTGAAAACAATTATTTTGTGATAGGAAGTATTTCAAGGAAGTTTGTTAAACAGAAGAGCTAGTTGACTGTTTTCATAAATTACAGAAGAAAATTGTCACTACCTATGAATGTATTTTACAAAGTTGTAATATCTTAACTATAGCATTGATAGGTGATTTTTTGACGCAGAATAAAAAAAAAAAAAAAAAAATTCAAGTCTATTCATATATTTTTTAGAATTTACTTCCTACTCATTGTCAATGAAGAAATAGTTTCCATTTTTCTTTTGCTCTTGATCCTAAAAACAATGAAACTGACACACTTAGTTTTTATTCTTCTGCCTAATGTAAAGAAAAGCGTGGCAATTTAAAGTAATGAATAATTAACATAAAAAAGAAAAAATCCGTCACCATTGAATTGCAAACACACATTTAATCATTATGAATCGATCTATAACATTTTGATTTGATCATGATATATCAAGAGGTTGACTTACCTTGACAGAAAACATTTTGTTAATACGAGGTCTATAATTAGCTGGATCTCTTCTAAAAGTTATTTCGAGTGACATCAAGAATTTGTTCATACCACTAAGAAGAGTTTGGGGAGAGTTAGCAATAGTGCTGATTGAAGGCTGACCCTCAAAAACTATAACTCGATCAGCTAAGTAAGTCGCCATTATAAAATCGTGCTCCACAACAAAACCAGTTTTCTTCGCGTGAAGAATAAATCTGTAAAATTTAAAATAAATTCGTTGATACAGGAAAGAAATTGGTTAAGGATGAATACCGATAAAATCAACAAGTTTTCTTTACAACGGATTTAGTTGACCTTTTAATGACTTTAGCCGCGTGTAAACGCTGCTCAGAATCTAAATAGGCAGATGGTTCGTCGATCAAATAAACGTCGGCAGGCTATATTAAAAGTAATAAAATTGTAGTTAAAAAGAAGTGCCAACCAACTTTATAAAAGTAAAAAAAAAATAACAATAAAAATAACAACAACGCAATTCTATAATACCTTTCCTAAACACAAAGTAAGGGCAACACGCTGCAATTCACCACCAGATAGATTTTGGACTTCTTGATCGAAAAGACGTTCAATTTGCATGGGTTTGAGAACATCTGTAATAAACTGAGGGTGAATATATGCATCTCTTATTTTTGTATGCAGTAGCATTCGGACTGTACCACTAGACTTAGGACTAATTTTCTGCGGTTTGTAGCTGACATTAAGTTGTGGTACCTGCTCTTCATTATCAGGAGGTAACAATCCAGCCATCATTCTAATAAAAGTAGTTTTGCCAGTACCATTTTCTCCCAACATCACAATTATCTCAGAATCAGTAAATTGACCTTCATGAACTTTCAACTGGAAATTCTCTATATTCAAAAGGTTATAAAAATAAGCCTCTTAGAAAGAGCAAAAACTTTTTTTTAAAAAAGGTTTGTTAAAAGAAAGCTCACGTAATCTTTTCTCCATATTCGGGTAGCAGTATCTACGAGAGCGCTTGATTTCCTCATCCTAAAATAAATCGATACGAGAAATTATTAAATAACATAGTGGATCTTAAATAACATAGTGGATCTTTGGATCAAAAATATTTACGATTTTTATTAAGTTTTTTTTTTTTTTTTGTGAAGTTTTATTTCATTCTTCTAATGACAAGAAATCAGGTTCGATTTTAAAGCCAAAGACTTTCTTCAAAACATCATTACTTACATCAAATAACGGGTGGTTACTAAAAATCCGGACTAACTTTAACTGGATTTTAAATGCCACAAGCTAAATCTTTTTTTTTCATGCTTATATCCATTTTAAATCTTATTTAGTTCTCTTTAAGTTTATTTACTTGTTTTTAGATAATAATAATTAAGAAAATAATGATGGCCAAGCAAGAAGAGGTAAGAAAACGGATTTACGAGTTCTATTTGAATAATAAATGGCAAGGTAAAAAGTTCACAGTAGCTCACTTCAATGCTGAAAAAATTCCAAGAAGCACTATCTATGATATAATCAAACGTGTTGAGAATGATTCTGGGTACAAAAGAGTGCAAGGAAGTGGTCATGTGGTCAAAATCATGACCCCTAAGGGTATCAAGCGCCTGAAAACCATATTTGATCACAGTGACCGAGTTTCGATGAGGCAAGCTAGTCAAAAATATGGATGCAGTTATTCACATATCATCAAAACTCTTGCCAAATACACTGACATCAAAAGTTATAAAAAACAGGGTATACCTCATTGACAAGAGAACCAGAATGAGTGAATCAAAACCGGCATTGATCGTCTTTATCGTGATTTTAAAGGAAAATTGGTCATCCTTGACGACAAGTCTTACTTTACGCTGTCACACTCAACAATTAATGGAAACAGCACCTACTACTCTAGCAACAGAGACAAGACTCCACCAAGTGTTAAATATCGCAAAAAGTGCAAGTTCGAACCCAAGGTGCTTGTCTGGCTGGCCGCTTCTGACAAAGGTATTTCAAAGCCATTTTTTGTCCCCAGCGGCCTTGCAGTCAAAAAAGCCATCTATGAAATTAATTGTATAAAGAGAAGATTAGTGCCGTTCATCAATGCTCATCATGCCGACGGTAATTATATATTTTGGCCGGACCTGGCGTCATCGCATTATGCCAAAACCGTGACCAACTGTTATGAGACTCATAACATCAATTTTATTAAAAAAGTTGACAATCCGCCAGCCATACCGGAGTGTCGTCCAATAGAAGACTTTTGGGCTATTTTGAAAGGCAAAGTGTATGAGAGTAACTGGGAAGCAAAAGATGTGAAGCAACTACAAACCAGAATAAAGCTTTGCCTGAAAAAAATAGACCTTAACCTTGTATTTTCACTTTTTGGGTCAACTCGTGTTAGAGTTGGCCAAATCCGAAGAAACAAACTGGTTGAAGGCAAACTTAATTAAAATAAATAACTAAAAACTCTTTTTAATGATAGTTTTATTTAATCTCTACCATAAAAACTATGGGAGTAATTGCCCATGAAAGTTTGTCCGGATTTTTAGTAACCACCCGTTATGAACAAGAAGAACGTTAAGGGCTTAAAAACAATCTTTGTTTAAAGTTCTTTAAAGTTCTGTTTGTTTATTAGTATGCAGTTTTTACCAGCAAAACGATTTGAAAAACTGAGCCCAATTATACTTTATTAAAACTTTATCAAAGAAGATTCGACACTGCAAATTTAGGAAACAAATTTTTTCTTGTTGCAATAGTACACCAAAAAAATCTAGAAAATCATTAATCTTTATTGACCACTCCTAATTCACTTTACCAAACACCATATTTACCAGCAACTTATATTCAAGCAATTTTAATTGAACTTCTTCTGGTGTAACATGTCAAACAAACTTAAATCCTAGTTTTTCGACTGGTTAGCTATTACCAATAGAAGAATTTCAAAAGTTTATTTTCCTTCAATCATTACATTTACTTAAAAGTGTACAGAAAGCATATTCCTTTTATAGCTGAGGATTCCTTTTATAACAAATATTTCTTGACCATCGTCATCACATTACGCAGACAAAGAGTGATCAATCTGTCAAACTATTGAAAAAAATATTATTTTTTTCACTAGTTTGACAGATCACATGTGAGAACTGTATGCATGTTTTTATTCAAATTTATTGGCATTATTATGGATAGGCTTACACCACAACAACGTTTATAAATTGTACAGTTGTATTATGAAAATCAACGTTCTGTAGGCAAGTTTATGGTCAATATAATTGACCTACAGAATTCACTAATCAGCATACTACAACAAAGTACCATTTTATATTATACTACACTAATGTAGTATAGTGATACTTCATCAAATAGACCACGTGCAGCATGTAGTGCAGAATTTATAGTGGCTGTAGTCAAGAGTTTTCACAATGACTCTGAAAAATTGATTCAGTACCGTTCTCAACAAATTGGATTTTAGAATAGAAAAACTTAGGCAAGTTTACACAGAGATCTTGGTTTGAAGGCATATAAAACTCAACTTGTGCAAGATTTGATGCCAGTGGAGATTTGCTTGTGACATAATTTTAGCATTGGAACATAATTTCAGCATTTCAGCTGTGGATATGATCACTAAATATTTATTGTTTCCAACTAAAATTTTGTTCAGCAATAAGGCTCATTTCTGGCTTAATGGCTACGTCAATAAACAAAATTACAGAATTACTATTCCATCTATTGAAAACAACAGTTTGGTATGGCTTATAAGCCGATAAATTCATTGGTTCATATTTCTTCAAAAAAGAGACCCGGGCCAATGTAACTATGAATGATGCCCTTTATTTTGCCATGATAATGAACTATTTGACTGAAATTGAAGCCCAAGATCTCAATGACATTTGATTTTAACAAGACAGCGCTACTTGCCATACAGCCTATGAAACAGCGGATTTATTACATAATCATTTTGATGACTAAATGATTTCTTGTCTCAGTCCAGTGAGTTGGCCACCAAGATCATGTGATATCACAACTTAAGACTTTTTTCTTGAGGTTTTGTAAAGTGTAAAGTCTTTGCTGAATTTCTTACACTGCTATTAAATATCAAAAAAAGATTTTAATACTTGATGACAGTGTCTTGAGTTTTTGAGTTATAAATAATGAAGTTATCAAAACAAAACAAAATTAAAATCAAGAAGAAAAATTCCCCTCAAATTTAAAAAAAACAACAACAACAACATGAGTTTTGTAGTTTCAAAAGCTGCACAAAATTCTAGTAAGGCTAAATATGTTTAAAATAAACAAACAACAGTAAAGGCAAAAAAAAAAAAAAAAAAAAGAAATAAAATCAAGATAAATAATATTTTATAAGAAAATTAAAAAAAACACTATTACAGGAATGCTTTTAAGTTCAAGACATTGTAATTAACTTGGATTTGTTCCCATCATTCTTTAATTTAACAAAGATCTGTTGTGTCCAGGATAAATTTAAAGTTTAGTGTAAAAAAGAAACAAAAAGTTAAACTTGATTAAAATGAGAAAAAGAGAAATTACAAGAGAAATGCAAGAAAACACAAAAACTTGTGGATTAAAAGTAAAAAAAATCAAAAATTGAGAAAGCTGTAAAAAACCTGATTAAATCAAAGCAAACATTTACAAGGTTCTCAAAGACCTAAGAAATGATTTTTAGAAGCAAATTGGTCAAAAAATAAAACTGAAGAACTGCATGAAATCCTAACAGGTATACTGTGTGACTTGCCAATTAAAAAAAAATGAAGCTGGTTACCAGTTATCAATCCAAAGTCTGATTCATAAAGATTTGGTGTAAAACCTTTAAGAATTTTAGATTGAAACTGAACAGTGAAAATTTTTTTTCATAAAATATTTTTGCTGTTTAGCCAGAACCCAATAGGTATAAGGACAGGGTCATTTGTAAATTAAGAGAAGCAAACCCCATCAAAATCAGGATCAACCCAAATAGAGAGAACCTACTAATGTCATAGTTATGGCTGGAATTCTCTCAGATGGCTCTAAAAAACTGAGAGAGTCATCTAAAAAACAGGAGGTTATTGAAAAATAATTGTACTAAAGGTGATGTTTGAATTAGTTAAAGATGATCAAAAGATGTTACACCTTAACTATTTTTTAAAATTATTTTTCAAATTTGTCCCAAACTTATGAGCACCACTGTACAAAGTGTGTACCTCAGCATTTTCTGAAACTTTAAATGTCAGAGATTCTTCCCTAAATCGAAGATTTTCAGTTGGAATAAACCCATCCAAAAAAATATTGATTCCTAAAGAGACAATTTATCATCATGAAAAACAAATCCTGAAGGAAATGAAGTCAGATCAAGATCTCAACTTCAACTTTAAGTCAACTTTAAGTCAACTTTAAGTTGACTTTAAGTTGACTTTAACTCAATTTCAAATTTGTTTGAAATTTCTCAATTTCAAACAAATCAATTTAATTGAAGTAAACTTCAGCTATAAAATGAAAAACTGAAGCATCTACATAAAGAAAATCAGTTTTAAAAGCAAAATAACATTTAACCCTTTGAATGTGTAAGCTAATTCTAACCTTCTCGAACTGTGAAAGGCATAGTGACAACTCCGTAAGCACCAGGTGTTCCATACAATGCACAAATAAAATCAGAGAGATAATCGAGAACACTTAAATCATGTTCAACTACAATAATATATCTAAAATAAAATTTTAATTATGTAATACACAGTAAAAATTTGATAAAAAAAAATAATAATAAGTGCCGTTTTTAACATTCAAAAAAATTAATACTAATTCAAGAGAGAAAAGATTGATACATAAAGTTTCGGGGTATAACCTTATTCAAACACAAAGAATCCAGTGGGTAAAAGATACTTAAGTTACAGTTCAACTAATATTTTATTGCAGTTCACAGAAATCATATTTTTTTACAATATTTCTATTTGATTATGATTTGGACTTAATATCAGAATAAAATTATGTGGAAAATTCCTGACAAACCAATGTTAACAAAACAGATAATATCATGATAAAAATCATAACTTGTTAGCAAAACAGCTGAAAATTTGATTACTTTTAACTAAAATGTCAATTTAATTTTCAGAATAATGCTTCTCTAATATAAACTCAAACATACTTATCTGTTTTTGATAAACTACGAATAGCTTTGGCAGCTTTCAGTCTTTGTTTGACATCCAAATAACTTGAAGGCTCATCAAACATATAACTGAAAAAAAGAAAAAAAAAAAGAGAAATACAGCATTGAACAAACACTATGTAATTGGATAAAAAAGTGAAGGTTACTTACACATTAGCACTTTGAACACATACCACTGCACATGCAAATCTCTGCAGTTCTCCTCCAGATAATTCATCAACATTTCTCATAAGAACATGTTGTAAGTCAAACTCATTGCAGTACAAATCTTTAGTGTTGGTTTCATCTTTTTTGTTCAAAAATTCAATTACATTACCCTACAATGATATGCAACATAATTATAAAACTATTCTCAAGATAACAAGAATATAATAATATTGTTATCACTAAGTTATTGTCTCAGATATACCAAAGAAAAATGATCTAATGTTCTTCAAAAAAAGAGCTGAAGTGTTTTAGACTTTTAAAACAGTTTTAAGTTGCTAATATATTAGGAAAATAGTTACAGTTGTCTTTAATCCATCTGATACAACTGTAACTATTTTTCTAATATATCAACAACTTAAAACTGTTTTAAAAGTTTAAAACACTTCAGCTCTTTTTTCTTTCAACTCTTTTGCTATTTGCAACTGGACGTAAGTGTTAACCCAATAATGCTGGCTGTACTCATTTGAAGATGCTTAGAAAAATAAACAACATCCCTAAAGTCCCCATTAGAGGATCCCTTTGTATCTTTAAATTTAATCAAAATTTTATTTTTAATTTATGTAATAAATATAATCTGAACTTCATTTTTTTGTATCATTTGAAATTTTTTCCTTGCTAGCCTTAACTTTTAGGCGTTAATGGGTTAAAACTGGATCTAAAGGCAAATATGATAAAGAGCTCAAAGTTTTGAGTTATTCTATTTACAAAACCAGAACCACAAGAAGGGGAGAAATGAATTTATGCAGTTTCACAAAAAAATACTCCTTTAAGCCTTCTACATTTACATGTAGAAAACAGTGACCAATTAATTATGAAATCTGTTGTGTTTATGGTCAACAATATTCTTTAAATCCACTTTCAATTTTTTTCAGGTCAACTTCTAGTCAAAGTCAGGTTACTAAAATTTTACCTCTTCTTAGAAAATTTCTAAAAGATATTCCTCTAATTGCCATGTAAAGTTAGACAAGTTAGCAGCCTAATAACTTTTATCAAACTTAAGCAAAGAATGGTGATTTAATTTATATACTTTTTTAATCCTTGTTAAAAAAATCTTATAAAAATAACTTAAAAAATTTATTTGAAGCATGAATTAATATATCAAGGTAAATAAGTTTGAAAATCACTAAACTATTTCTAGCACTTAGCAAATACTATGTAAGTTTTATAACATGTGCATTATTTTGAGGTACTTTGTACAAAGCACTAGCACTGTACCTTTTATTATGCTGATCTTCAATATGAGAGATATTATATATGGAGCTTTTTTTAAACTGCTTATTCAAAGTATGAGAGAAATGCAAGTAATACATGTAAGAACAACACAGTTTTTCACACGCACACATGCATACGCACACATACACACAGTTATACAAAAGCAAGATACTAACAAATAAATTATATGAACAATATATTTTATTTAATTTAGAACAAATTAAATATTTAAAAACATACTTTAATTGCTTTTGGTATTTGATCAACATATTGAGGTTTGATAATAGCCTAAGAATGATAGGAATTATTAGAAACAGATACATTGGATAAATCATAAAACATTAAAAAAAGAACAGCATTTCAAGTTTAAAGAAAATTTCCAAGTTTAATAATCCACTATAAAAGTTGCAGTACCTTACTTATTTGTGTCAATAGATGATGAAATTTCTATTGCATAAAGAAAACAACCAGTACAAATTTTTAACCTTTAAGTCATCTTCTAACACTTTAGTAAAGTAATTTTGAAGTTCAGAGCCACGAAAGTAAGATAGGATCTCTTGCCAATCTGGAGGATTCTAAACAAAAAATTGAAACTACAAAATAATAAAACTAAAGTTAATAACTTTATGATAAACTAATGATTTTTATTAACTAACACAGTTAGCAATATAATAAACAAACAGCACATACAGTAAATCTTCCAAGATTTGGTTTCAACTTTCCTGCAAGGATTTTTAAAGCAGTGGATTTACCGATACCATTTGTTCCAACTAAACCTAATACTTCTCCTGGTCTTGGCATTGGCAGCCTAAACAGAAAATTTACTTTATATAAAAACCAAAAATATGTAACTTGATAAAACCACAAAATCTCTCAAAGCTTTTAATATTAATTACAAGAAAAAACCCACCTGTGTAATTTAAAAGAATTCGCATTGTATCGGTGTGTTGTATCTTTTTCTAAATTACTTGGCAAATTGATAATAGTAATAGCTTCAAATGGGCATTTCTAAAAAACACAATTTAAAAAAATTACTACAGTACAACATTTACAAGTAAATGTAATAATTCATATCATAATAAAAAAGAAATACTTTGACTTCAACCAACTTAACACATTCATTTAAAATGCTAATAATTACTGGCTAAAGAAAAATTCACATAATTTTGTATCCAAAAAAGATACATAGAGGGTATTTAGATTATTTAAAGAATTACCTTTACACAAATACCACAACCAATACAAAGCTGTTCTGATATGTAAGCGAGTTTAGAAGTTGGAACAACTTCTATACAAAGTTTTCCTACAACAAATTTTAATTTATATATGTATGTATGTATGTATGTATGTATGTATGTATGTATGTATGTATGTATGTATGTATGTATGTATGTATGTATGTATGTACACACACCAACATACCAACACACACCAACACACACACACACACCAACACACACACACACACACACACACACACACACACACACACACACACACACACACACACACACACACACCACACAAACAAGAATGATACATAAGATAAATTAATAATTCCAGAAAACATAAATAGTTTTATTTTTACCTTGTCGAACAACTGGGCATGATCGTTTACATTCTTGTCGACATTTTTTTGGCTTGCAACGATCTGAGTTAACAATAGCAATACGCGTTAACTTGTCTTGAGTAGAAGAAGTACTCATTTTGATTAAAATTTAGTCTTCTTGGACTAGGAATCTAAGTGCTAAACTGAAGTTAGCGTTAGTGTTAACAACTTCTACTCGTAACGATACATTTGGACGGCAGCCATTTCTAAAAGAACTAAAAATCTTCCGTAAATAATACCAGGGCCAGAAAGACAGCTGGAAAAAAATGGACGTTACAGAATCGAATTAAGCAGAAATGAACCGTCTAATATAATTCGATTTTTTGTATTAATTGGACTGGTTAAAATCGAGTAGAGCTATATTTGATTGAAAGGTTCATCTAGACTTTTAATTATTTTCTTTATTCTCTAAAAAATTTTCAAAAGTTTCTTTCTGTTTAATAGTCTTCATAAAGGCAATTTTCTTAACTTCATTAATTAAATTTTCCAATTAAAATAATCATCCAAGAAATTGGGTTTAAAAAAAGTATCTATATATAAATCATGTATATATCATGAAGTTGGACTTATTTGATATTCTTACTGAAAGAGTATTATATCTTTTAGCAAAAAACTTTTGCTAAGAATGCCTTTTAAAAGTTATTATTCTGGTCTTCTTTATATAATATAAAAACACGTGGAAAAATTTTCGAACTAATTTCAACCAAAGACGGCGTTCTATAATTTTATCTGAACTTTTTTATAAATCATGATAATTTTTTTTATAAGTTATAGTAAATAATAAAAGTGCCGTCTTAAGCTAAAATCTTAATTCTAATAATCCTCTCATGGTGGTAGTAGTATCTAATGGTATATAATAGTATTTGTAATATTTTCTAGTTTTCGATGTACCAAATTTTTTTTTGTATAATTGTCTATTACATTAAATGTTTTGGCTATAACTTTTCAAACATCCTCGGAAAAATATTGAGTTTTTTTAATTTTATAATCGAATTTTAATTATTTTTTTTTGTTTAATTCAGATAGCTGTTCTTAGCAAATTGGAATGGAAAAATTAATAAGTTTGTCAGTCTTGAAAAATCATGCTTCAAAAATTCTATATATTAACATTATACTAGGATTAGGAATAGTTCCTTGATAAATGTGGTTTAGAGTTTCAAAATATAACATAAACTAAATATATTTAGCCTGCTCACTTCTTTATTTAGCCTGTTTACCTCTTTTATTCTCAGATTTTCACAGTAGATTCTATTTTGCATAAAATCTTTGAAAATGTTCATCCGGTATTTGAAATAGGTCTTTCAATTCCAAGACCTATTACAAATACCAGGGTGCAGTGGTATGATTTTGTAGCACCTTGAATACAACTGTTATTTCATAAAGAGTTGTAAATATCAATTTGTTTCAAAATATCTAAAAAAAAAAAGATGTACTTACTTTGTTTTTTCTAATAGACATAACTGTAAAAAAGTTGTTAGTATATTGTGGCAATTTAATAAAAATAGAATAATACTGGAAAGTTTACAAAAGTTGAAATTTTTCTTTAGAGGTAAGGCAGCAATCACCATATATACAACAAAAAATATTTTTTTCCTACCATGTATTTGTCAAAAAATAATTACGAAATAACTATATTTGCACAAAATAGATTAGTAGTGATTATTTGTGTGCAAACAGCTTGTTATAAATTTTATTTGCTTTAATGACTATTAAACCAAACACGAATTATTTGATATAACTTTATTGATAACAAAAACCAGCAAAAAAATTTACTTTGCATATTCAATTACATGCTGATGTTAGATTAAGATTAGCAAGAGTTTTGAGGAAAGTTTATCTGATGCCTAAAGCTCCCTGCTACTAAAGATTACATTTACATTGAACTGTTCCTAAGTCTGGAATATATAAGGAAAAGCGGGTTCTGGCGCATTGACCCATTCCCATACTTAAGGATGCATAAAAAAATGGCGAACACTTCATATCATGACAAAACCAATACAGTCGTCTTTAAAAATCAAGAAGAAGTATAAAAATAATCATGTTATTTGTATACCAGTTCTTCAAGATGTTAATTCCTTGTTTTGTAGTGACCGATGGCAAGGGTGTGAATTCCGTCATCTAAGATAATTCTTTTGTCGTCGTTAGCGCTGAGTGCGACTTTGTTAATTTCTTCAGTGTAAACGTCGTGAAGATGAGATCTGAAAACGTTCATGGTTGCAAGTTGTTCATTTCCGTTCATTAAGCAGTCACCACAAGGTATTGATAACTTCTTGAAAGTCAAGACCTTCATTCAATTTTTTCAAGACGTAAAGACACAAATGGCCGCAATAAGAAGTGTTACCAAATTGTACTCTTTCACTGTTATAATAAACTGGACTTTTCAAGTAGTCGACCAGCTCAACAAGAGGAGGCTGAGCGTAAGAATCAAAACTATACTTTTTGTCACCGTCTTTAAACCAACACACCCAATGAAACCCACCAGTGCTTGAATCTCCTGTGTTGACAATTCCACATTCTTTTTTCATTGTCTTTTTTGGTAACTCATCCCTCACAAAAACACCTCGAAAGTTTTTCAATTTTAACTGTTTAGCAGCCTTTATCAATTGAAAGTTAGTTAAAGCTTCATTAGGTAAAACAATTCCTTCTACGTCAATCCATTGAAAGTCGATCATTTTTTTAATTTCTTAAAAAGTTTATCCGAATTTTTTAACAAGCGATTTTCATAGAATAGCACCTAAAAAGGGTATGCTATTAAAGGGTGAGTTAGGTCCGAGTAATAAACCAGCTCCAACAGATTGATAACCTTTCCCAGTTTTAATGAAGAGTCCATCACCGTGAACATTTTTAGTCCATGGGGTGATAAACAATCCTTCTCCACCTAAAGTTTTTATCTTCATTCCATTTCCATTCTTTTTCAAGTAAACGATTCCTCTTCCTGCAATTTTGTCAACCATAGCAGAGCCAGCAGAAGAGCCTACACCTGCTAGCAATCCGGTGGCTAGAGCAGGAACTACTCTTGTGGCAAGAGTGCTACCTAACATACCTAATAAAGGTAGAAGAGCTCCGATGAATCCGCCTTCAATGGTTGAGTTGTATGCAATTTGTCTTTTGCTCAATTTAAGAGTGACTCCTTTACCAGCTTCATACGCTTTTCTAATTTTGTTCAATTGCGAATTAGTGATAGCGAGAACATGTTTACCGTTCAAGTCTTGATGAGAAAGCTTAATGCTAGTATCGGTTTTATCATGCATAGCTTTTTTAATTTTATCAGATTGGCTCTGCGAGATATTAATTTTGATATTTTGATAATTGCTCATTTTTTATGTATTAAAAATTATTTATTTCACTTCTCGAATATGATATCGCATTGTAATATCCTCTCCACGAAAATCAACCAAATCTCCATTCTGATCAATGATGCGAGTAACCATTGTTGAAATTTCAAACAGTTTAACAGGAAGATAAATCAAATGCATTGGTCTCTCGATGATTTTATAGCCAGGACTAACATTTGGATAAAAGGAGTAAATGCAATTTAATTGGGTTCCATTAATATAGGATGATCCAATAACGTTGTTAACGATTCTGATGGTGTTAATGCTTGAAATTCTAACGATATGATCCGACTCGTATTCGGAATTGGAATTTAATTTTCTTTTAGTAAACCCTAAAACTGAAGAGATGCTATTCTCCACATTAAAGTCAATCAAATAATTCAAGCCAAGTTTAATGGTTGATTTTAAAGTATTAAGATTGATTCCAATTTGAAGGTTGTTTGGAGAGTAATTAATTTTATTTGCAATAATATAACTTCCACGTTGAGCTGTTTTTATTGTGTTTAAAATAGACTTTTGCAAATACTCATTGATGCCTTTAATCTCATAGCTTCCTAATGGAATGATAATGTTCTCCCAATTAGCTCCATTGTTCATGCTGTATTTGAAAGAATTGTTTTTACTGTTTACATTTGGAATGCTGTTGTAAGTCTCAAGACCGAGAAAAGCCATTTCATAATTTTTTCCTTCGTCAAAAACGATTTTATCTAAAAATTCAGTGGTGATAACACTTGATTTTCCATCTACATCGATGATTATACCTGTCATTTTTTAAATAATAATTATTTTTTAAATTGTTTTAGAAAAATAAAAAATCATCAAACCCACTTCGATACTTTCCCTCGTTCTTTTTAGAAGAGAGATCAATGACGGCAAATCCGTGAGGTTCATTCCAGCAATGATTGCAAAAGGCTTTAAATTCTTCTATTTTCATATCGCAGGAAACGTGATCTTAATAAATGTGATTAACGCTTTTTTGGTCTTGTTTAAAGAGGCAAATAAAGTTAGCATTTTCTCTGATGGTATGTCTTGGAATCTCGAAATAATTTTGAGCGAGGTAAAAGCAGTCGACGTTGGAATGTCTTCCTCGGATGTAATATTTTTCACACTTGTTTTGATTGGTCAATTGCAAATCGTCAAAGATCATCAAATTGTTTTTGGTTGAGTCTAAGGATTCAGGTTCAGGTACATCATCAGCCGTTTCAAAGAATTGACACTCCATATCATCATTGTCGGAATATTTTTTTGAAATTTCCTCAATAACATCTTCAGGGTTTAAATTCAATTTTTCCATTTCGTCTTGTACATCATCCGTTAACAAATCAACAATATCCTTTTTAGGAAGTTTATTTTCGAATGATCTTTTGAGTATTTTGTATTCAGGTTGAAATAGTGATTTGCCAAAGACTTGCAAGCGGCTGTAATCTAGCCAGCCAGGTCTTAAAAGTAAATTGAGTAGTAACGTTGTTTTTCCGCAACCAGACTTTCCAACGATGATTCCTCGTATACTTCTAGGTAAAAGCGCGCTGTTGTTTCTTTTGGTTTTCCCAATTTTACATGACAATTTCATCACTTCCATTTTTTATATTTAAAAGGTTTTTATATATGTTAAAAATGTACTGCGTTAAGTGTAGAAGAGAGACTGAAACCATTCACTTGAAAAACGAGATCACAAAAAACAACAGACCTATATTGAAAGGAATATGCAACTCTTGTGGGATAAGCAAATGTAAGTTTGTTTCTTCTCATACGCCCAAAGGATCATCTTCGCATGCGGTTAATGGAGGAGACTTGGTGGAATCGATCAACAATTTTTCAAAAAAAATAAAGCTTCCATGGGCAAAGTTTCCAGGAGAAATGCACGTTCCAGGTATGAACTTTGCAGGACCTGGTACCAATTTAGATAAAATGCTCACTTCCACGGATATGTATCAAGAGTGGAGCAAACCGGTGGATAGAGTGGACAATGCTGCATATCACCATGATTTAGCTTACAAGTATTTTAACGACAAGCAAAACAGAAATTTAGCAGATCGAATGATGCTTGAAGAAATGGATTCTATACAAAATCCTACTCAAAAAGAAATAAGCGAGCGAAAAATCATCGAACCCATCATCAAAGCCAAAGCCAAATTCGGATTAGGTGTGAGTGATTTGAAATGGACGGATCAGCTTGCAGATGAGCTTCATAAACCGGTGATTCATCATTTTAAAAGAAGAAGGGTGATTGTAAACGACATTGATGAAATATGGGCCGCAGATTTGGTGGATATGCAATCGTTTTCAAAATTCAACAAGGGCGTAAAATATTTACTCATGGTGATCGACGTGTTTTCAAAGTATGGATGGATCGTTCCGTTAAAAAGCAAAACGGGTCTTGAAGTGGCAGAATTGTTGAAAAAGATTTTTGGTGAAAGAAAATGCGTCAAATTGTGGGTAGATAAAGGAAAAGAGTTTTACAACAAGCACGTGAGAGCGTTGGGTGTGCAATTATACTCCACTGAAAACGAGGAAAAAAGTTGTGTTGTCGAGCGATGGAACAGAACGATGAAAGAGAGAATGTTTAAATATTTTTCAGCCAACAATACCAATAAATACATTGACGTATTAGATGAGATGGTGAAAAATTACAACAACACAAAGCACTCTTCTATCAAAATGACACCAGTGGAAGCTAGCGATGAAAAGAATAAAGGTAGGGTATGGTGGAATATGTATGGAAAGGATCAAACATTACCAGCAAAACCGAAATTTTCCATGGGTGATCAAGTGCGAATCGTAAAAAAGAAGTCTCATTTTGAAAAGGGGTATACACCGAGATGGACTGAAGAGGTTTTTACCGTGTCAAATGTTCAGCATACGAATCCGCCCACGTATAAAATCGCTGACGCTAACGGTGAAGAAATTCAAGGCACCTTTTACGAGCAGGAGATGCAAAAGACGCATCAAGACATATTCAGAATTGAAAAAATCATTCGCAAAACCAAGAGCAAGTCGTTAGTCAAATGGTTGGGATATCCAGACTCGTTTAATTCATGGGTAGATAATAATGAATTGTTAAGTTTGCAAAAATGATCTAAAAATTTATTTTTAATATGTAAAATGCATGCTCCTCACAAGTTTTTTAGAAATGTTACCTCAGCAGAAGTCCACAGTTTGGATTTGCAATTAAAAATTTTGGAAGAGAGGGTTAGAGAGTTGGAGGAAAGAAGACCAAACAACATTATTGTGTCTACGAAAACGTTAGATCATCCACCTTATTTCAACGTTAACGAACAATATGAGATTTTTGCCCAGAAAGACATTAAATTTGCTGCTCTCTCACATACAATGATAGCTTTATCCATTGGGCTGAATTTGGAGAAAGGTGTTGCAGTGATAACATTAATGAATAAAATTACTGATCAATTGAATTATAGAAAAAACGAAGTTATTATTTCAGAGTCTGTAGATGATGTTATTATGGACGTGAATAGTAACAGCAAACAGGACGTGATTGTTAAAAAAGGAGAAAAACTTTGTAAGATTAGTTACATTGATTTAAAATAGTTTTTTCGCTTAATAAAAATGGAAATATTGAATGAAAAACTTTATCCAGTTCTTCCATCAGCTCCTATAGATGAAGGAGGACATGTTTATAGGCTTCAGAAAATAAGCGAGATTCAGAAAGAGATAGAGAGTGAAAAAGCAAAGCGAGTTCATCTAAGCAAAAAGTACCATCGCGTGTTTAGAATCATTTCGAATGTGGACAATGTGATGCAAGGATTATGTATAGCACTAGGTGCGACTGGAATAGGGCTTTTGTCTACGATTATTGCCAGTCCAGTAGCGATTGCGTGTGAAGGTGTGGCTATTGGCATGGGGTTTTTATCGATTGTTGGAGGTCAAGTCAACAAAAAGATGGTATTAAAAGCGGAAAAGCATGAGAAGATCAAAGTGTTGGCTGAGTCGAAATTGAACACCATCAGCGAGCACATTTCCAAAGCGTTGATAGACGGAAAAATAAGCGATTCAGAGTTTCAATTGATTCTTGGTGAGCTTCAAAAATTTAAATCCTTGACGGTGGAAATACGAACCAAAACCAAAAAGGGAATAGATGAAGTTACTAAAGAAAACTTGATCCAAAAAGGTCGAGAAGACGCGATTCAAACGTTTAACAATTTGTTTAAAAAAGGATCAACGTAGTCGTAAAAACCAATTTATGTTTTTTTTTCCACGTATTTTAAAAAGATGTTTTTCTTTAAAATACAAGACCTGAATAAAAGGGATGAAATTGTGAAAGAAATTAATGACAGACGAAAGAGGATTTATCAGAACAGCGTGAATGACAACATTTCAGATACGAATTTTCAAGCTGATGTGAGCAAGCTTTACAAGCCTCTGATTGATAGCAATGAAAAGATGATCAAAAGCCTGTCAGTCGATCAAAAAAAGAAAAGACCTTTCGAAGTGAACAAAGTTGGAGATAAAATGTACATTGGAAAAATGGAGGTTGAAATAGATGGAAATGATATCATTGTCGGTGAAGAAAAGTATAATGGAACAAAAGGTCTTTGGGAACTGATGACTGAATTAACAATACCAAAGAGCTATACCGATGAAGATTTGCAAAATTATGAAAAAATTTTAATGGATAGTGATGCTATAAGATCTGATTCGCAACCGCATAAACCGAAATCATCAAGAAGACCAAAGTATCAGCAACTTATTGCTCCTATTTGGGAAAAAATGATGCGTATTGAAAAAGGTAAAAAAGGTCGTGGTGTCATTATTCTTCCAGGTAATCCTAATGCGTTGGTAGAAAAGCTTGAATTGAGTATTGCTGCTTGGCATGCTGGGAATACAGGATCAAGAAATGTGGCTGTTGCTATTTGCGATGAGCTGTTGAGACAAGGAGAGATTAATAAAGAGGAATATAAATCGTTAATGAAGGCTATTGATAAAATTATTTAAAAAAATTGTTTTATTTAAAAAAAATGCTCATTGTGAACAAAAGAAGATATGTGAAAAAGAACGTTGTTGGTGGAGGTGGTATTGTAGACATGATTAAAAATTTCATAAAAAGAGCAGCTGCGTCAAGTGTATCAAAAGCAACAGTGAATTTGCTTAAAAATGCTGCTACAAGTAAAATTGGGCAAGAAGCGATTACAGCTGCAAAATCTGCTGGGACAGAGTTAGCCCTTTCAGCCATCTCCGCTGCTAAAGACGTGGCTATTGATAAAGGTAAAAAGACCATTGAAAAATTAAAGACTGGTTCATCTATTCAAATTAAGAAAATGTCTAAAAAGAACGCGATTCGAATCCAAGACCTGGTGAAAATGGGGCAGGGCATGAAAATAGTATGAAGATAGCATTTTGTTGCGATGACTTGCAATGAGAGACATTTAAATGAATTAAATAATTTTTTTTATTATATAAAAAATGATAAGTACTGAGCGATTAAGAGTTACTGAGAACCCAGAGTATGATATTGGTATTGAAAAAGTTGATTTTTTTGAGTACCTTCCAACCAATCTCGATTTAAATTCTTCAGGCACGATTACTTTTGAGATTGACTGTCAATCGATTCAAACAGTACCATCAGAGGCTTACATTCTTATTGAAGGAGTGTTGAAAAAGAGCGATGGAACCTTTTATGATGCTAAAGACAACATTGCACTGGTGAACAACGCTTTGATGTATTTGTTTAATGATGTGACTTATGACTTGTCGGGAGAGCAAGTGGAAAGAGTGATGTATCCAGGTCCAGCCACCACCATACTTGGATTGATGAAATATCCTTATGGATTTCAGTTTGCTGATGGATTAAAACAGATGTGGTATATGGATACGTCAAATCTTGTTGGAAATTCAGGATTCAATGTTAGACGAGACCACTTGTTTGCAGACACTACATCCGTTGGAGCTTTTTCGTTTAAAATTCCGTTGAAACACATTTTTGGATTTTGCGAAACCTATGACAAAGTTGTTTATGGGTTTAGGCATACCATCACCTTTACAAAGAAAGAATGTGATGATGCGATTTATAGAGCGGAGAGCGTTAGTGGAGGAATGATCAACCTTAAAAAATTCAGACTTTATATGCCTCGCGTTGAATTGGATATTTCGAAAAAGACTGATTTCATGAATTTAATAGCTCAAAAAATCCCCATTCAAGTGCCTTATAAATCAAACAAATGTGAAAGACAGCTTATTCCAGCCGGTCAAACAGAATTTACCTGGTCGCTTGGAAGAGTTACTGACAAAAGCATTCCAAGATTTATCTTGTTCGGACTTCAGACAAACAGAAATTCCAGTCAAACAGTTAATCCATCACTATTCGACCATTGTGATGTTAGCAATTTTTACGTGACTGTTAACGGAATAAAGTATCCAAATTACAATTACGACTTGAATTTTGGAGAAAAGAGAGTGGTCATGGCTTATTCAGATGCGTTCTCTTTTGATGAAAAATATTACGGCACAAATGAACTTGTTTGTCAATCTGGGTTAAGCTTGCTTGAATATATAAAATTATATCCGTTGTTCTTTGTGGATATCAGCAAGCAAAAAGAAAGAGTGGCGTCGGAAACAGCTGAATTAGTGGTAAACCTTAAATTTCGAACTTCAACTATTGCAAATACAGTTATTTTTGCAGTGGTGATCTCTGATAAATTGCTTAAATTTGTTTCAGATGGAATCAACATGACTGCTGTTTATTAAGTTTATTGAGATGTCTTTTCAGGAAAAATTGAATTGACTTAAAAAAAAAATCTTGGTATAATAAAATGAGATATACAACATCGTATTTGAAAAATTTGTTGAATGAAAACGGCGTTAGTAAAACAGCAGATGATTTAATAACGTTGATGATGCTTGCGGTTGAAAATAATTTGATCAGTAAAGATGAGATTTTAGAAAGAGCAAAAGAAAAAAAAGTAAAGCCTCCTCCAAAAGAAAAAAAACCTGTTGATCCGAAATGGGAATGGCTTAGTTTAGTTAAGAAAAAGCCCATCACTGTGAGAATAACCAACATTGAAACGGGTGAGGTGACTGAATACAAGTCTCTTTACAAAGCGATGGCAGGAACTGGACGTGGATGGAGATATTTAGAGCGTCGAGATGGAAAGGTGGATGATGGAATCAAGATTGAATTTTTAAATTCTGAAAAGCTTGAAAAACGTAAAAAGCAGCAAAATTGATTTTTTAACTTTTAACATGTTAAAAAATTGACTTAAATAAAATTCTTGGCGTAAATAAAAAGATGGAGAGGAAGTATGTGATTGAATTTGATACCATGGGTCGTGCGCATCTGTTTGATGAAGAAAAAGAAATTCATGCGGCTGGATGCGAATTTACTGCACATGACGAGTGGGGAAGAAAGTATACGATTAGATTTGATGAAATGGGTCAAGCACATGTATACGACTCAATAAGCGAAATTTTTGCCAATTATCTTGTTTCATAAGTTTTTAATTCTCCCGCGAAAAGAATTAAAAAACGGTAAAAACTTTTCGAAGAAGAAAATATGCTGAAAGTGTGCCAAGATTTAAAAAAATTGAATTGACTTAAAGAAAATCTTAGTATAATAAAAATGAGTATCTATTCTTCAAAACCAGAATTAATTGCTAAAGAGCGAAAACTTGAATGCATCGAAAAATATTTTCTTTCCCTTAATAAAATGGGTGATAAAACTGATGCTAAAAAGCAAAAAGCAAAAACTACCGCCAAAGAGCGAAAAATTGAAAGTGGCTTAAACAAAAATCTTTCCGTAATAAAAATGGAAAGTAAAACTGTGAAAGAATTAAAAGAAATTGCTAAAGAGGAGAAAATAAGAGGATACTCTAAAATGAGAAAGGAGGAACTTATAATGGCTTTGCAGCCTCCTAGAGTTGTCTCTGCTCCTGCTGCTCTTCGTAGACGAACGACTGAGGCAAGACCTTTGCCTGAAAGACCTACCGTGGTGAGGTTTGTTAAACCACCTGTAAAAGTTTCTGTAAAACCGACAAAAGTTTCAATAAAGCCGACAAAAGTAAGGTTTGCTGTTGGTTCTGAAAGACCTGTGCCTGCCCCAAGACCTGTGCCTGCCCCAAGACCAAGGTCTGACGACTTGATTTCATTCGAACCTTCTGCTCTCTTGCAAAATAGGATGATAAGAGATGAACCCTCTATTCTTAACACACCGGTTATCGATTCAACAAACGTTATTACACCTAGACCGGTTCCTGCTCCAAGACCTTTATTTTCAAGTCTGACGGCAGTTTCAAAAAGTGTGGCGTCCTATGTTAAAACTAAGTTTAATGATATTAAAGAATGGATAGATCCCTACGTTCCTGAAGTAGTCAAGAAGAATGTAAACGAATCAGTGAAACAAATCGATGAAAAGATAAAGTCTATCAAATCACTTGTATTAAAAACAGTGTATAAACCTCTCGCGCCAAAACCTTTTACAGTAAAGTTTAATATGACTAAGCATTCAGCAGAGCGCTCCACCAGACTGTTTTCATACGAGCCGTCTTCTCGATACCAAGACATTGTTCCTTTTTTAAACTTGGTAAGGGAGTCTGCTATTCAAACCATGGAAGGAGAAAGAAACACAAAGGTAAGAATTGTTTTAGTCTGTGAAATGACTCGCGTAAGCATCTTAACAGGTGAGGAAACTACTCAGACGGCTAACTTTTCATCTAATGCGCAAAGATTATTGGAGGGTGATGATGTGAGAGCGCTCATGACTGAAATGGAAGAAAAAATCTTGGAACGTAGCGCTAATTACAACAAGATGGGATCCAATTGCGTCTTGTCCAAGATTTTGAGGATGGATATAAGCTTTGTTGATTATGAACCTTTCAAGGGCTCTTCCTACATGGAGCTGCCTCTCAAGTTGAAAAACAAAAAAGCCATCATCAACATGAAAAACGATGACGATCAATGTTTCAAGTGGTGCGTCACCAGAGCTCTTAACATGAAAAATAAAGACAACGAAAGAATTGACAATGATCTTATTTTAAAATCAGAAGAGCTGAATTGGGATGGAATGGAGTTTCCTGTCAAGATCGCTCAAATTAAAAAGTTTGAAGTGAATAATCCTGACATCAGCGTGAACGTCTTTCACTATGAAATGAATAAGCCTCAACCTATGCAAATATCCAAATTTCATGATCGAAAACACTGTGTTGATTTGTTGTATATTTCAAACAAAGACAACAGCCATTACTGTCTCATTAACAATTTCAGTCGGTTTGCCGGCTCCTCAACAACAAAAGGAAAAAGAAAACTTCATTTTTGCAGAAATTGCATGCATGGTTATGACCAAGAAGAAAAGCTTCAAATTCACAAAGGATACTGTTATGAGAACGCGCCTATGAGAATCGATCTTCCAAAAGAAGGGTCGACCCTTGAGTTTAAAAACTACAACAATAGTATGAGAGTTCCGTACTGCGTCTATGCCGACTTTGAAAGTTTCATCAAACCTATCGATGACAACACTGAATATAATAATAAAGAATCGTACACCAAAAAATATCAAAAGCATGTTCCAAGCTCGTTCAGCTATTATATCATAGGACCTGATGGTTTAAAAATTAAATCTTTTGAGTATACAGCCGAAAGCGATAAGGATGACGTAGGTAAAAAGTTTGTTACCAGTCTTGAAGCTGACTTTATAAAGATTTGCTGTGATAGTTATTCACTTAAACAACAATGGAAGAATAAGCCAATAAAGACGGATGACGACAAGAAGAAGTATGAAGCTGCAACCGAATGTCACATTTGCAAAAAGGATCTTAATGGTGACAAAGTGTGGGATCACTGTCATTTGACTGGAAAATACCGCGGTGCTGCTCATGATGCTTGCAATAAAAAATATCGAATTCCAAAATTCATACCAGTCATTTTCCACAACTTGTCTGCCTATGACAGCCATTTGTTCATCAAGAGATTAGGCGGAAAAAACGGAAAACTCAATTGCATACCCAACAGCGAAGAAAAATACATCAGCTTCTCAAAAAGCATCAAAGTGAGAGATTCGATTGATAAGAAAGGTAATCCGAAAAAAGTGTATAGAGATTTAAGGTTCGTTGACAGCTATAGGTTCATGCAAAGCTCGTTAGCAGATTTGACTAGCAACCTTGTTAAAGATTTGTGTGAGGAGTGCTCTAAATTAGACCCTAAGACATGCAAAAAGGACTGCCTTGATAAGAAAGGTAAAAAATGCAAGTGCAAAGACAATTGTAAAGACTGCGCTCATAGAAGATTTAAAAAAGGAGACATCATTAGCAAACATCTCAATTCATTCTACAGCGGAGAACAAAGAAATTTGCTGCTAAGAAAAGGCGTTTACCCTTACGAATGGGTGGACTCGATTGAAAAGTTTTCCGAAACGCAATTGCCATCCAAAGAAGCTTTTTATTCTAGACTAGATGATAAACACATCAGCGATGAAGACTACGCGCATGCACAAAACGTTTGGAAAGTATTTGGATGTGAAACCTTTAAAGATTACCACGAGCTATACAACGAGTCTGACGTGTTGAATCTTGCCGATGTCTTTGAAAATTTTAGAGACACTTGCATGGAATATTACGGTCTCGACCCTCTTTGGTATTACACCTCTCCTGGTTTGGCTTGGGACGCTATGTTAAAGGAAACTAAAATTGAGCTGGACTTGATCACCGATATTGACATGCTCAACATGATCCAAAAAGGAATACGCGGTGGAATCTGCATGATCTCGAATCGACTTGGAAATGCCAACAACAAATACATGCCAGACTATGATCCTTCACCACCATCGAAATTCATCCAGTATTTAGACGCCAACAATCTTTATGGATGGGCCATGAGCAAACCTCTACCTGTTAGAGGATTCAGATGGATGAATGATCTTCAAAATTGGCGTAGCATGCCATGCATACTTGAAGTTGACTTGAGCTATCCTGAAAGTCTTCACGATTTACACAACGACTATCCTTTGGCTCCTGAAAGATTAAAAATTAATAAAGTGGACAAGCTTGTTCCAAATTTAAACAATAAAGAAAAATACGTAGTCCACCATGAAAGCCTAAAACTCTATGAACGATTGGGTTTAGTCATCACTAAAATTCATCGAGGAATCACCTTTGAAGAAGAACCTTTCATGAAACCATACATCGATGGCAACACCACGAAAAGAACAAAAGCTAAAAACGAGTTTGAAAAAGAATTCTTTAAACTCATGAACAACTCCGTCTTTGGAAAAACCATGGAAAACATTCTAAAGCACGTTGATATTAAACTGGTTACCACAAGAAAAGAAGTCTTAAAATTATCCAAAAATCCTCGTTATGATTGGTACAACATTTTTGATGAAAACCTCACTGCCATTCACATGAAGAAAACACAAGTCACTTACGATAAACCAGTTTACTTAGGAATGAGCATCCTCGACATCAGCAAGACTCTCATGTTTGAGTTCCATTACGACTACATCAAACCTAAATACGGTGATAAAGCCAAGTTGCTCATGACCGATACCGACTCGCTCATTTATGAAATCGAAACGGAAGATTTTTACGAAGACACTGCTGATGATGTTGAACCCAAATTTGACACGAGCGACTTTCCAAAAGACCATCCTGCTATTCAAAACGTTGGATTCAAAGTAGGCTTAAATAAAAAGGTTATCGGCAAGTTCAAGGATGAGACCGGTGGTAAACAAATCACACAGTTTGTCGGGCTTCGACCTAAGCTCTACTCTTATTACATCCTTGAAGAAAAAGAAGATGAAGATAAAGAGCAGAAAAAATGCAAAGGGGTCAAAAAGAACGTTGTCAAAAATAAGATTACTCATCAAGACTACTATGACTGCTTGCAGGGTAAACAAGAAAAGCTCGCCACCATGAACGTTTTCAGATCTCATCTTCACGACGTTTACACTGAAGAAATTAACAAAGTCGCACTCAGCGCTAACGACGACAAAAGAATTATCTTAGATGACGGAATTCACACCCTTGCCATCGGTCACTACAAAACAAGGAATTAACATCTTGAAGAACTGGTATACAAATAACATGATTATTTTTATACTTCTTCTTGATTTTTAAAGACGACTGTATTGGTTTTGTCATGATATGAAGTGTTCGCCATTTTTTTATGCATCCTTAAGTATGGGAATGGGTCAATGCGCCAGAACCCGCTTTTCCTTATATATTCTGGACTAAAAAAAACAATATTAATACAAAGAATTTCACTCAGTAAAATTAATTTAATAAAATAGTATCGTTAGAAAGTTGATTGTTTGATAATTAAAGAAAGCGTTATTAAACAGTTGTCAAATTCATCGGTCATTAACCGGATAAAATGATACTTTAATTAATATTTTATGCTTAACCTAATAGATATTTCTGCTGATGAACACGTGTCACTGTTCCCCAAAGCTGTATTTAGCCTTAACCTCATGACCCGAGAAAATCCTTTGGGTTAAAGTTCTTTTGATAACATTTAATAACAAAAGTCTTTGTAAATGATTGGCATAAGAGCAAATTAAGTCGATGCTTTACATGTATTTGGCATTGAAATCTGCTAAACAGTGTTTTAATCTTGTTCTGTAATTTGGATTTGTGGAGTCAAATTTAAATCAATCCCAATAAGCTCAAGAAGTTTGGTGGAGGACTTCAGTAGCCTGTTCACTGTAAATTCCAAGCGAGAATCCTTTTCTCTGAATGAAATGCTCAACATGATAAAAGACAGCATGAGCTTTTGGGGTTGTGTTAAGGTTGGGTGAAAGAAATGATGCTTTGAATTCTTGAGTTTTTTTCCTTGATCGTTGAGACGCAATTTGTTTCCAAAACAAGATTTAACAACATTTTTAAACCTTTGTTTTCAAACTATTTTGCTGTTTTGATATCTTTTCCGGTAATGACATAGTTATTGTAAGCTTTTTTGAATGATCCAATTGTTCTTAGGGACCCTGCTAGATGCAGGTCTATAGAACTGATGTCGCACCAGCAGCACGGATGCAAGCCTGAATGCCACATATAATGTTTGCAAGTTTCATATCGCATGATAAAAAAAATTGTAGCTCATCTGCATGCACAAGATCTATTAAAGTTTTGACATAAATTTCAGGTACACTGGAAACTTTAGAACAGTTTTGGCAAAATTTTTTGAGGATATTGATGTTTCTGATTCAGAAGTGTCTGAGCTGGATCAGATGTACATAAGTCTTTTCATAACATCTTTTTTGTCTTCATTCTTGAAACTTTACGTGAACTTTTCGAGCTTCAGAACAGTGTCATAGACCTCCCTGATACTTTTGCATTGAACAACTGTTTTCAAATACTTAGTACCTTTCTCTGAGTCACACATCATAGATGTTATTTCAAAATCATCAAGATAATCTTTGGTTAATTTTTCATGGAAATTTGTTTCAACTAGTTTTTTACCACTTATGTTATTTAACGTGGATGCCAGTTGAAACATTTTGTTGTGAGACAAACCAGTATTGATTTGAACTTGCACCATATTTTCTTCTGTAATGCTTGAACTTGCTACTTTCTACTTTCTACTACTTTGCTACTAGCTACTTTCAGCTGTTTTTGATGATCCTAATAAACAAATAAAATCAAAGAAAAAAAAATTAAAAACAATTTAAGGTGATATGAAATATTTTGTAATAAATTACATTTGTACCTTGAATTGGACTGGATATAAATTTCCACCAGAAGCTTGACGGAGATAAATTGTTCCCTTTGGAGAAGCTGGAGCTGTACAGAGAACATGTTTGGCAATAGTTTCAGAAGCCACCTGGTTTTTGATGCTAATTCAAATAGATTTTTCTGAAGTGTTGATTTTTTTACAGAAATGAGGCTTGCCTTCCTGACACTAGTCAGACTGCTTGAACAACGTTTCTCTACCTTTGGCAGTTCTTTTTTTTTGTCTGAATTGTTTGTTACAGTGATTAATCTTCTGATAGACAATCTGCAACTTTCACAAACACATTTTGGGATAAAGGCATCTTTAAAACCAATATTTTTTTTCAAAACTTCAAATGATTTTTCCCTAATAATTCAGTTAATTCACGTTGAGCCTTTTTAAAACAAATAAAACAGAAAACTCTTTGGTTTCGTATCAGAGGCATTTTAATGAATGATGCATTTTTGTTCAAAACTTATAATTATAAACCTTAAAACGCGAAGTACTCTTATTAAATAGTTAATCTTCTAAAATTACTGCCAGATCGATAAGATATTTTCCCTATATCTTAAATACTAATTATAACAGAATCAGGTTGTATCTACAGCACAATGTAAAAATGCAAAACTGAGTTATTATATGGGTCATAAAACCACCTAATTTTAAGTGAAACTTTAAATGCAATTTTCTCTGGCACAATTTAATGCCTGATTTTAAAGTTTATATTTTTGTAAACTGAAAGTTGTACTCTTTCAACAACCCAAAGCATTTTCTCGGGTCGTTAGGGCAAAATACAATTTTGGGGAAAGTGGTGTCAATCATTATGACAAGTTTTCAGCATGTTATATTGACAATGATTTTTGGATACATGGCACATTCTGTCCCACTGTGCAAGGTTTTGATTTTATGGAAAAATACATTCTTATCTATTTATTTTCTCTATACGAAAAAAAAAAAAAATTTAAATCGATGCTAAAATTGTAAAACAACTTAAAAAATGTTTAACAATCAAGGTCATTTGTAATCACGAAAATTTATTTCCTCGTTTTTTCTAATCACAAAGATACTTTCACAGGATCTTCGTTTTTAATTTATTTCCTCGTTTTTCTAATCACAAAGATACTTTCACAGGATCTTCGTTTTTAATTTATTTCCTCGTTTTTCTAATCACAAAGATACTTTCACAGGATCTTCGTTTTTAATTTATTTCCTCGTTTTTCTAATCACAAAGATACTTTCACAGGATCTTCGTTTTTAATTTATTTCCTCGTTTTTCTAATCACAAAGATACTTTCACAGGATCTTCGTTTTTAATTTTTTTACTAGAATCGTAGTGTTTAGCCGTAGTAAGTTTTATAACATCGACTCCAGTACAAATACCACACGATTATCATAGATCATCATAATGCCAACCTAGCTGACCCAAGAACGCCACTTATATGGGGCGATCACGTACACATCAAAGTACCCTGTAATGCAAATTTCGAAATCTTTTAATTTTGTCCGTGGAAAATAATTTAATTTGAATGTTCAAATTGAGTGAAATTTTGACTTCATAGTGCGCCAATAAAAACACCTGTTGAATGAGAACGACTCAATATAATTTCAAAAATTGTTTCAAATGTAGCCCATAGCCATACCAAACTTTGGATAAAATTTCAGTTGGATTGGTTAACTGGTTTAGGATTTATGGCAGTTTTAGTTTAAGTTTTGTTAGTTTTTTGCTACTTACAGCTCAAAACGTTACCGATTACTGTGATATTCGGTCACTCTTTTCAAAATAATGGTTACATGAGTGTTCTACTATGTAATACCAACAACTTTTATTATAGTTGTTTAATTGCTGCATGTGCCGTTTTCATTTTATAGACCAAAATATTTATTTGCTTTTTAAAACGTAGTTTGATTTGACCTATACATAGAGTGAAAATCTCAGTATATCCTATGGTATAAACTATTGCCAAAATGTGAAAAAAACCTAAAAAAAAAATTGCAACACCTGGTTAAAGGACTACCAGTTGGTAAAGCGAAAAAAAAAAAAAAATAAATAATACGTCTCTGTTCACAAATTTTTATTGACTCTTAAAATCTTCTTAAATACATTTACTTTCAAGATTAAGTTTAAAAATATTACTATTGAAACCCTATTTTTTATATTATATTAACATTAAATGCCATCTGATTACAATTTAAAACATGTTTTTTGATTTTCTTCACAAAAAAATTATTAATAAATTACTCAATATACTCTTTTAGTACCAATATTCTACAATACTATTTGAAATGTAATATCAAAATTCATAATTTTTAAGTTAACAGCTTTTAAGGATAAAGTTGGTTAAAATGCTCATTACAAACCGCAAGCTATGATTTTCTGCTCCTTATCTCTAATAACTTAAATCATGCAAGCAGTTCTTAAAGAACTCATTCTACAGTTCTTTTCTAAAGGTGTTTTTATTGGCGCACTATGAAGTCAAAATTTCACATTCAGTTAATTTGAACATTCATATTAAATTATTTTCTGCGGGCAAAATTAAAAGATTTCAAAATTTGCATTACATGGTACCTTGATGTGTACGTGATCACCCCATATAAGTGGCGTTCTTGGGTCAGCTAGGTTGACATTATCATGATTCATGATAAACGTGCATTCGCTCGAGTATATTGGTAAAACGAGACAAGCTAAAGAAGCACGTGAAAAATAATATAAACATGGTGAAGGACTCTCGTAATCCAGTGAGGAAAGAAAGCCAAATTTTTGCTCCTTTTAGAGCTGTGGGGTTTGTATCAAATCAAGTTCCGTTGAATTTAGAAATTAAAGGTGTAGAGCACATTGTTACTACAGTTGTTGGAAATTCCTTTCATATTTATAATGTTAGTATGTTAGCATGTTTGAATATGAAGCTCTCTCAGGATGTGAATATATATATATATATATATATATATATATATATATATATATATATATATATATATATATATATATATATATATATATATATATATATATATATAAATATTACCAGTATTTTTTTTTTTTTTTTTAATCTTGTTAATTTTTAGGCAGAAAAGCTCAATCTTCTTTTTGTTGGTAGGTTTTTTTACTTTATCTTGTGTATTTTAAATATGCAATCCATCAGTGATATTTTGTTAATTAGCAAAGTAATTTACTTGTTTTTGTTAGTGCAAAATATTTCTCCAGTGCATAAATTTATTAGTAAGCTTTTTAACAAAATCTATCCTAATAAAGTATAAAGCTTGTTCCTAAAACTACACTAAAAATTTTTTAATGAAGATAACTAAGAAAAAGACAGACATGGAAATGATCTGCAGATACAGATAGTTGTCAAATCCATTTTTTTTTTTTTTTTTCAATTTGACTAACTAAAAATTGAAGTAAAAAAGATCATTGCTTATGTATCATTATACTATAAAGCTACATTTTTTTTAAACTTCCTATTAAATCCTTTTTGGGAGTCTATCTAACAGCTCTGCAAAAGATGTTACCTTACAAATAAGTCAGTGATTGTTAGTATTATGCTTTCTTCTGTCATGAAGTATTATGCTCTCCTTCATTATAAAGTATTAGATTATCCTTCCATTGAGTTGTAGTTAAGCAACAAAAAAGTTTCTCAACAACTATCACCTAACTCCAAAGAACATACAGAAGATTACCAGAATTACTATTATCTAGATCTTTGTTGCTTTTATCAGACACCTAAACTCTTTGGACAAATATAATAATTTAAAAGGTTTTTAATAAAAATACAATTTAGACAATTTACCACAGTTAAAAGTTAAAAGCACAAATGTTTTGTGACTGTTCATGGAGTCTCATGGTTTGAAAATTCATAGGATGAGATTTAAGTGGGAATAGAATGAAGGGAAATTGTTGGCTGTATGTTAATATTTAGTGTTAAACACGTTTTTTTACAAAATTAGAGAACTCTTGAACGCAATTTTCAGCTTAAAACTTTTCCAAAACTGTTTTGTTTAAGGTATTTTTCTCACTAAAAAACATTCATTGTATTTCTTTGTTGGTCATAAATTGGTCTCATATTAAAAAGAAGTTACTTTAAAACATTTATATTAGGAAAGCTTAATTTTTTGATTCAAATTTATTTTATAATTTCAGGTGGACCATTAACTGAACAGATTGCTGCAGTAACTTCTATAAATAACACACATATTGTTGCTGCTGGTTGTAATATATATCTTTTTGAAAGAGGAAAAACTGTAAGTGTTTTTTCTTTTTTTTTGTATGATAATATGGCTTTGAATTGTAGGTTCAGGGACATCAAGGGGTTGAGGGAACTCTAACTGTAAGGAATCTGATGGCTGTTAACGTGTTAAGCTGTTATTATTTAAAAAATAATAATTTAAAAATAGCAGATATTTTAAGAGGAAGAAATAAAAAAGATAAAAACATGATATAAAGTTGCAGCTTTGAACATACAACAGTTGTTGCAAATAAAATTTAGTGTTAGAACATAAATTGTGTGATGCTCTGAAGAATCTGAAAATTTTATGTTAAATTTCTTCTAATTATAAATACTTTTTGTTTCAATCAGCACAAACTTTGTTTTAAAAAACCTTCTATGAAGTTTTTTTAAAAGTAAGCTTGTACTGATTTTTAACAAGTTCTGTGTAATTCTATGTAAAATTTAGTTATGACCACAGTAGTTGAAAAGTTCTTTTATTTTGTGTTAAAAATTTACTATATTTTAGTTTAAATGATGGCTGAAATTAGATTTAAGGCATTCTGTTTAGCATTTCTTCAATTTCCAGCCTTATTTCAAAGTTCCCAGTGCCCAGTAACACTATTCTCAGTTACTAGTATACTCAGTATACTGTTTTACCACAAAGAAAGAAGATCTGGCACTTCTTTCTCTTGAAGCTTACACACTAGTGGAAAGATTAATTTTTAAAATCAATCAGTTTATGTAACTGTAAAAAAAAAGGTTTTATAAATTTTACAATGTTTTCTTATATTTATTATATATTATCATTTGCTATTCAGTTTTTTGTTATACTATCCTCTTCATTTAAGTTTCTAGCTCAAGTTCATCCAAGTACTCAATTAGAATTGTTTCCCGTAAAATATGATTTCACAAGAAATGATCACTAACATGTAAAACTAGCTATAATGTTAACTATTTAAGTAATTATTTCTGCTGACTTTTAATTTTTCAGAAAAAAAAATACATAGAGCATCAAGCTAATGTTCAATCACTTTTATCCCTTGGTGAACATATAATTTCAATTGATTCTTCTAACACTGTGAATGTGTGGGAGCTTGAAACATTAGGTTAATTACTGTTTGTTAAATATTGTTTTTAGTTGTTATTTTTATTTTTATTACTGATGATAATAGTTATTTTTATAATTGTTATAATTGTTGTTAATCTTGTCATTGTTAATGTTATTATTTACTTTACTTATTTATTATACTATTTATCTCAGGTTGTTTATATAATTTTAATTTTGTTACCTATTTAGAAACATATGTTTCATTTACTTTGGACTCAGCTAATTTTGCTATAACATCATGTGTTCATCCAAGTACTTATCTCAATAAAATATTGCTTGGTAGTAAACAAGGATCACTGCAGCTCTGGAATGTCAGAAATTGGTATGAATAAATAAATTTTACCTAACTTTTTTTTGTTTTTTTCTATTGCCTATGGTTATGAAACAAAGGACAAATTGTTAGATTCTAAATTGTGGTTCAACCTACAAATGTTACTGTCTGAAAAACAAATTGCTTCTATCACAATCTAAAAAATCGTTGTAAAATGTTAGAGGTTTGATCAAATGTGGAAAGCTACCACTTCATTACCAATCTCTTAAGTTAAAACCATTAATTTCAGTTGTTTTTAGGGGTTTAGAGCAGTTGGGGGAATTGGTCTATACCAAATAAATCACTAATTAGGTTAAAGTTTAAAAAAACACCTTCACAACTTGATAAATTCAGATTGCAAAAGTTGGAAAATATCTGTCACAGAATCTTTTTTATCTCTGGAGGCCATTTCTTAAAAATAAGCCCTATGATAGTTATCAGTAATTCTTAGTCTTAAGTTTCATGTTACAGCTTATTGTTAGCAATACTCTTTATGTGCTAAAATTATTATTGATTTAACTGCTGATAAAAATACTGATGGACTGATTTTTATCACTCATCTTATGAAACGCAATTTTCCCATTCTTATAAATATCATTGATGAAAATCAAACACATATTTTATTGTTGTAACATGTTAAACTGTTTCTCGGCTTATAAATTTTCGTTGTAATAAATAGTTTCACTGTAATAATTATTTTCATTTAAATTCTATTTTAATACCATAAATAGTTTGTACTTTTTTTTGTGTACAATTTGTAAAAAGAATGAAATGAGGAGGAAAAATGTTTTAAAAATCATTCCTAATTCAAAGTTGTAAAGTGAAGTGAACTGGCATTTTGTAAATAAGATTTTTTTTTTTTTTTTTCATTTTTAAGTAATGAAAGCTATGATAATTCAAAGTTGTAAAGTAAAGTGACTGGCATTTTATAAATAAGATTTTTTTTTTTTTTTTCATTTTTAAATAATGAAAGCTATAATAATTGAAAATGTGAAAAAAAATTCTTGCTTTTAGTAAACTGGTTCATGAGTTCAAAGGTTGGGAATCCTCTGTTGTCGTTCTGGAGCAGGTGTAGTTTTTTTTTTTTTTTTTAATTTTGTGTAACTTTTATGCTAACATAATCTTTATATAATTGCAACTAAAAACTAATTAACATAAAATTAAAAAGTAAGAAACAAAAAGTGCAATGCTGATTTCTCTACTATATACATTCAATGTTAAAATTCTTACGTCTATTTCATTAGCTTTACGTCTATTTTTTCCTCTCCTCTTACTCATATATAAAGATAGTTAACCTAAGATGTTTTAAGATGTTTTAAAATAAAATAGAACATTTTTCTCAAAAAAAAAATCTATAGTTGTACACCTGAATATTCTTTAGAAACAAATTTTTTTTTTGAAATTGTCAACTATTTAAAAAAAAGTTATGTAGCAACTAATGTTTGGAGATCCAAGTCCATGAAGAAGTAAAATCCAAAATAAAGCTAAAAAACAAAGGCCATCAACACAAGAAAGAAATACATTAATGTACCCCATGAAAACTTAAGATTTTTGTATTTTAAAGTTCGCCATTTAACAAAGACTTGCCATTGCTTGATGGCCCAGCCTTTTTATTTTTCATGGAATTCTTAAACTTAAATAAGCTTGCTTCAAAATAAAACTTTTCTTTTCAGTCTCATAGATGAACCAGATTCCTCTCACTGTGTTTTATGAGAGTACAAATCAGTTTTACATACCTGTATGCTACATGTTGATACATGGTTAAGATTAAATTTTAAAAACTATAGATAGGTCTTAAGCTTCTAGTCTACCTTATCAATCAGTCTAAAAAAAGTATTTGCTGGCCACACAATTTCAGAAAATGGAATGAGTAAATCACAACCACACCAACCACTTAATAGTTCAATAGTTGTAGCCAGTTTGTATGCTAAACACAAGCTGCACATGATTCTAAAGAATCTGTAAATTAGAAAGTACTTGTTATAATTTATTTCTTTGTTGTCAAAATATTTTTTTCAAGTTTCGTAAAAGCTTCTTTACACTACTTTTATTTTTGAAAATTTTCCTATTCTTGGTAACTCTTGTTAAACCCCAAAATGGCATACTGTAAGCTTTTACTTAAGCAACACTTTAAATGCCTTTTTCTATAAAACAGAATTTCCACCGTAAAATCAGTTTCTTCAGGCATGGCTTAATATAATCAATTGCATTACTAACCTAAACACTCCCCTTAAATTTTTGAGATTGAAGTATTATAGCATATAATGCATATAAGCTCATTGATGAATGTGGTGGTTATACCAGCTTTCATACACAATTATATTACTATTTTGAAATTATTTATAAAATCTGAAGGTTGTAAAAATCATTTTAAATTTATATTTCTGTTGCTTTCTCCCAGCAAACACAAAGTTATGATTACAAATCTTCACTCAAAAATTTTTGTGTTCAATTTATACTTCCTCATAAAAATCCCTCAAATACAGTCATAAAACACTGCTCAAACTATATTTACAAAGATTTTTAGTTAAAAACCATTTATTCAAGGAAACTATATAATATCAATCTCTTCTATCAATTTGAATGATTGCTTTCAAGCAATCACAATTTCGTAATATCAATCTTTAGAATGCTTGTATGATTTTGTTAACAAATGTTTTAATATCCCCTTTGTATCTCTTTTTAAATATATATCTTTTAAATGTTATTAATGCTGAGTTTATTTGCAAACTTTATATTTCACAGGCTCCAGCTGTTGATGTAATAGCTATTGGATTAGAAAATGGTAGAATCATTCTTGAAAATATAAAGTTTGAAAAAACTTTGATGTCATTTTATCAAGAGTATGGTCCTGTCACAGCCTTGTCATTTAGAACAGGTGATATGTCTATTTGTAAGTCAAAAAAAAAAGCATTTGTTCTCATATATGTTATATCATCATTTGTTCTCATATATGTTAAGATGAAAAGACATACTAAAGTGTTTTCATACCTATGAAAACACTTTAGGGTATGAAAAAGAAAACTTCAATCATCTTCATACAGTTTTTTGAGTTTTTTTTCCACTTTTTTTCTATTTTTTTTTTTTTTTTTTTTTTAATTTTTCTCAATTAGTTTTGTAGTATAAAGAAAAAAATAGGATGTTTTTTGAATTTGTTTTTATTTAGATGGAACTCCTGTGATGGCATCAGGAACAACAGCTGGACATGTTGTGCTTTGGGATCTTGAGAAAAAGCAAACAATAAGTATGGTTGATAAAGCTCACTCAGGCAGTGTCACTGGGATGAAATTTTTTCATAAGCAACCTCTCCTTGTTACTTCTGGGCCTGACAATTCTTTAAAAGTAAAAGCTTTAGTGTTTTTTTATTTTACTTTGTGTAAAATGACACAAATTTAAATATTTTAATATTTTCTTAGACATCCTTAAATGTTATACTGAATTTTAAAAACAGGATTATTTAGATATGGATATTTGACAACCCTGATGGTAGTGCTCGTTTATTTAAACATCGAAGTGGACATAGTGCTCCACCTACTCGAACTTTATTTTATGGTTCCTATGGTAATGTTATCCTAACAGCAGGTACTTATCAAATAATTCTTCAGCTTTTCAAAATAAACTATGCTTACATATATATTTTTGCAACACTAAGAAACAAATCTTATAAGATAATCTGATGATATTTTTATTAAAGTTATTCTCTATCTTCTTATACTCATTTCATTAAATATTTAGAAGTTGCTATGTGTTGAGATTATCTAATACTTATGTGAACTCTATTATGTTCTTTGATTGGTAGACATTTTATAGTTTGATAGTTGAAAATGTCTGAAATATGTTTAAGAAATAAAGTTTTTTACCATGGATCCCAGATCCATTTATTGAACACTATAAATATTCAATTACTTTAGATTAGATTTTGTCACAAAATATTTCTTTAGTAATTTTGTTTTTGTATTGTTTATTCATTTTACTGCCTTTTAAAAAAAAGTTTAAACTTTGTCAAAGTTTTTGTTGAATGATTTTATGAATTATAAATCTAAGAATAAGTTTTTACTTTTTAGGTGTGGATCAAACTTTGCGTTATACAAGCATTATGAGAGGAGAGCAATGTCATGAATTTTCTCAAGGTATGTTTCTTTGTTCATTTAACAGAATTTTATAGCTCTATATTACTAGTATTAAATAAAAGAGATCTTATCAACCAATCATAATTTGATTTGTATAAAGAAACTTGTTTTTATGGTATAAACCAATAAATTCCCAGGCTCATTAATCAAGAAAGCTGGTAAAAGAGGTGTTCAAGTACAAGACCTTCGCCTTCCACCTATCACATGCATGGCTGCAGGTCTTTCATTGTTATCTTATCAAGTATAGTTTGCTATTGATACAAGAAATAATTGATTAAGTATTTTTCAATTAAAATTATTCTATCATGTTATTATTTTTACTATATTTTTCTTGCTTTACCATGTTTGGTAAATATTTTATTCAAATTGGATATATAATAGAAATATTGAGAGAACATGATTGGGACAACATTGTCACATGTCACTTGAAATTGCCAGTTGCAAGGTCTTGGAACACAACTAAGCGTGTTATCGGCAAACATGAGTTTGGATCTTACAAATCTAAATTTAAACATCCTACTGTGAGTAATTTCCTTTGTTCTAAGACAAAATTTTCATAGAAAAGATATTTAAAAGGATTTGTTTTTGCAATTAACTTGTTTAGTAATTTATTAGGGCTTTTTTTGTGTTCAAATATTTTACAAGGATTTCTCAAGTGTTTTGTACATAAAAATTTGAAAGGTTTTTTACATAAATTTATTGTTAGTTATGAATTCTAACTGTAAAAGGTCAACAATATATATTTATAGTCTTCATCATTTTATTGTTTGCTTTATTCTCTGTATCTCCACAACTTTTTTTATAGTAAATTATGAAATTTGCTTTTTACTTTTGAACAGCTAGTTTAAAATGTGTAAAGTGAGTCCTTTATCGTTCTAACATTCCAATCTAACATTTTGTTTTAACAAATTTATACGAGTTCTACAAGTTTTATTTAAATATTTAGAAAAGTATTGATTTTCCTAAATTTTTGTCACCTGAAATTTAATTTTATTAATTATATACATAATATTCTGTTAATAAACTGTTAAGTAAACTATACCAAGTTCCTTTAAATTAGTTTATTTTAAATCAAATTATTTAACTATATTTGAGTAAAATAATGTTATTTTAGTCTAATTTCCAAAATGTTGTAACTTTAGACAACGATTTAAAGTTAACAATTCATAAAAAAATTTTAGTGCAACATTTAAAAATTTATTAAAACATGAAAAAAAAAAATTCTATTTTGATAATTCAACTTTAAAAGTTTTATAGTAAACAAAACCAATTTGATAGAAAAATGTCAATTTAAATTGAAATTGAAGTTAAAACTTCCTATTAAAAGTTTTTTGAATCTTTTTAACTGTAAAGTTAAAAAGATTCAAATTGTTTTTTAATTTTATTTTCTTTGTTGTCGAATACCTAAAAAGGAATATTGCTCTGTTTATCTTGTATTTTAAATTTGAATTTTCTAGTGTTGTGACATAAGTAGCTGTGGTAATTTTACTGTGATTGGTTACAAAAATGGTTATGTTGAAAAGTTCAATTTACAATCGGGTGTTAAAAGAGGAAGCTATGGAAAGAAATTATCAAATGGTTTATTTTTGGTTTTTACATAAATTCAAATTTTTTTCTTTCTACTTTTAATCACTACTTTTAACTGCTGTTTGCTTCAAGTTGTTATATAAGTGTAAATTAAAATTTACTGTTAGGTCATACTGGTTCAGTGAGAGGTGTTTGTATTGATAACGCAAACTTGATGGTTATTTCATCTGCTGCAGACAAAACAATTAAGGTTTACTTTATGTTATGTTAATAAATGAGAGACTGTGTGTGGCTTTATTAAGGAAAAATTTTTAAAAGGGCATTGAACATAATTATAATTAAACATGGGTTATGAATATTCCATTTTCATTATAAAAATGTATTTAAAACAATTTATATATTTTTAGTTTTGGAATTTTAAAGATACAAAACTCCTGCATTCATTAAATTTTGATTATCCTATCATGCAGACCAAACTCCACCGAGAGAGGTACAAAAAATGTTTTCTGATAGTTTAAAATTTTACAATTGGATGTTGAATAATTTTCATATAATTAATTTCTTAAGAAATGTTGCCTGTTTTCTTAAAGAAAATCTGTCTTCAATTCATAAACATTCTTGACCCAATTAAATTTCTACTTTTTTCTTGTTTTATAAAACCAACAAGAAATGACAAAATATTTTTATTTTAGTTCATTACTAGCTGTTTCTTTTGACGATTTTTCATTGCAAATTATTGATATTGATACCAAGAAGATGGTTCGAACATTCATAGGTCACTCAAATATCATTACAGACATGGTATGTTTTTTATTAGTTCTTTTTCCAGTATTTCTGATGTGAAATTTACATAAAATTACTTTATCTCAAATTAATTCAGGTATACTATATAGTTAAGTTAAATGTAATGAAAAATAATAAAGTGCTACTTTGTCAGTCTCCCTTTGCAAAATATGTGCAACAAAATAAAACAAGTTTTGTCTCATTTTTGAACAATACTAACAATGGTCATAAATAAATCCCATTTTAAATAGCTTTTTTTAAAAAAAATCAAATATTGACAATGACTTCTTTGAAATAGAACAAGCAGCTATTAAATATGTTTAAATGATTCAAAATGTGACTAGTTCAACCATTTTGGGGAAGTTTTTGAAAACATAAAACAATCTTTATGTTGCTTAGTTTAAACTGGTTGTTTTTTTTTGTTTTTTTTTTGTTTTTGTTTTTTTTTTGAATGCTCATGGTTAATTAAAAATTTTAATCAAAATAATTTTTAACTTTCTAACTTGTGTTTGGAAATCTGCAAAATATAATTGATATTCATTAAGCAAAAAACACTAAGTAATTTGCTAAGTAATTTGTCAAATAATTTATGAAAACATGTCAGCAAAATATACTTTTTTTAAAAAAATTAATTACTTTTGTTGTTAGAGTTGGAGTTCTGATGCAAGATGGCTGTTATCTTCTTCAATGGATGGCACTATTAGAACGTGGGATGTACCCTCTTCAAGGTGAATATTGTAGGTTTAATTGATATTGTCTCAAGAATTTATCTTTTTTATATATTCCTATAAAGTTATATTTTCTTAGACTAGTTGATTGTTTTATGGTGGACACTCCTGCAAGTAGTGTTGCTTTTTCTCCTACAAGTGAATTTTTGGCCACAACTCATCAAGATGATGTGGGTATTTATTTATGGTAAGATCAGTTTGTATAATTATTTTAAAATTCTGGGAAAAATATCAGGTTGTTTAAAATCCTCTTAACAAATTCTAATGTTAAGTTTTATATTTAGGTCTAACAAAGTTATATATTCTGGTTGCTATCCTTCTCCCCTTCCAAATAATTATGAGCCTATTTTATTATCATTACCAACTACTCAAGTCGAAACAGAAACAGAAGGTAAGTTAAAGACCTCAGAATACAAAACCTGTGGTTTTTTTCCCATCATGTGTTTGATTTAAGTTATTGCCAAATTGATAGTTCAGTTAAGTTTTTTATAAGTTTGATATTTTTTATAAGTTTGTATTTAGTATACATAATTATATTTAAAAAGTAAAGTAAGTTGATGTTAAATTAATCATGTTTTTTTTTTTTTTTTTAGTTCTTAAAAGCTTCTTGTTTATATCAAATGTTTTAAAAATTTTAAAAATTTCTAAATAGATTTAAAAAATTTTACAGATTCAACAGAAAATTTGGAAGAATCACTTGAAGAAAAAGAAATGACAGACAATGTTGAAAAGTACATATCTCCAGAACAGTTAGGAGATTACATCATAACTCTGTCTTTACTTCCTGATTCAAAATGGAGAAGTTTGACAAGTTTAGAGCTGATAAAAGTTTGTGATTAAGTTTTTAAATTCAAGTATTAAAAGGTTTTTCCAAATGTACTTTTTTTAACTTACTGGTTTTTTCTTTTTTTTTTTTTTTGAATATACACTCTCCTCCAAAACTAAGGGAACAAAAATAAAAACACTTTTCTAAGAAACAAAAACATTTAAAGCATTTATAAGATGATTTTAACTTTAAAACTTTTAATAGATATATTATTTGCTTACAAAATGTGCAATACATTGTTGTTTTGTTCTCAGTTGTATGACTCTTTTTTAACTGTTTTTTTTTATATGAAAACAAAATAGTATAAAAATAGTAATATTTCAAAACAAAGGAAGCTTTTTTATCTTAGCACTGTTAAATTGTTAAACAGCACTGCAATTTAATCAAGCTGTTCATTTTGAACCTGGGTTTTAATTAAGGAAAATGTAATGGTTTTTTAATTACTCACTTATGCACATAAAGATGAGGTTTGGTTGATCAAGATAAGTAGAAATAATGAGCACTACAAATCTCATTTGATAGTAGCTTATAGTAAAAGCTGAAAGACAACAAAATGGCATGTGATATGTATGACCGTGGTTTCAAACAAAATATAATTGATGATTACAATGCTGGAACATCTCAAAGTGATTTATGTAAAAATTAAATGTTAAAAGCGGTTGTAAGTCAATTTGTTAATAAAAATAAAATCAAAGGAGCTATTGAAAGTAAGCATTTAGATGGATGACTAAAGAAAAAAACTCATACTGATTGAAAAATTGTTATGTATGTGAAAAAGAATCCATTTGCTAGAGATACAATTCCCAAATTGGAGATTGATATTTTAGAAGATGCTGTACAGTAACATTTGGATGATGCAGAGTTATATAGTTTTTTGCACAGCAAAAAAAACTATCTTGACCAAGAACCCAAAAGCATATTTGGATTTTGTGCTCACAGAAATTGGATGGTAGAACAGTGCAGACAAGTATTATGGTCAGGTTAGTTGAAGTTTAACCTGATAGGTTCTGATGTGAGAAGACCAATTGGTAAACAATTAAAACCAATGTACATGATTGGAGTCATGTAACATAGGGGTGGCTGGATGGTTTGGGGTGTTTTTTATAATTTTTTGGATTGGGACTACAAATGACACCCTATCAAAGGTGTAATTAAAAAAATACATAAAACAATTTTTAAAATATGCCTCTTACAGTGGACATTCCAACTGGACAATGATCCCAAACATGGTTTGATACAATTAAAATTGCCTCTATGCAATAGCCTACGCAATCTCCTGGCCTAAATCCTATACAGAGTTTTATCTTTAAGTTTTTACCTTACTCGATTATATAACAAGAGGAAGGACAGCCAAAACACCAGGTGGACACACATGTTCAATTACATAAAAAATAAATCCAACCATTAAAGTTTAAAACTATTTTTGCAAACACAACCATAAATACAATGATGTGAGTTTAATTAGTAAAGTTTTAGAAAGTTCTGTAGTCATTCTGAGACAAACACTAATCAAAAGAATCATGACTCAGAAGTTAAAACGAAAAGTACAAAACGAGCTTGAGTTTAAAAAAAAATATCTGTGGACTGATATAAAAGGAACGCTTGAGAAAATTTTTTTTTTTTTTTTTTTTTTTTTTTTTTTTGAAGGAGTTTTTTTACAGGGAGTTTGTGAAGAGAGTTTTTGAAGAGTTTAAGGGAAGTTTTAAGAGTTTGTTGTTTTTTTTGAGGAAATCTTGAGGATTCTCCTTTTTGGGGAGAGTTTTATAAAAAAGACTTCTGAGGAAGACAAATAAAAGATTGAAAAGTGAGTATAGCTCGTATAGGCCGAGAGTTCAAAAGTGGTAAGAAAAAGTATTTGAGTGACTTAAATATGTGTCATAATCTGTATTAATGTATTATTTTTTGTATAAGTTAATGTTAAAAGAATATATATTCATGATAAATATTTGAGAATATTTAAGTAAAATAAGTAAGAGAAGAAAAACCAGTGGTAAGTATTATCATTTTTGTATGCATTTCGATTAAGGCAATATTACTATTATTATTACTATATGCATTAACAATTTTTATTGAAAAGTCTGACGCCCCTAATACACTCTTATATCTAAGTTACTCTTATCATATCTACGTTACTCTTATATCAACGTTACTCCTAGTCTCACCTCACTGTTGTCACACTATTTGCGCTACACAATGACAGTCCTACCTCACCGTATCACATCCTTTTCCCGCCCCACACCAAAACCCCGTCCACAAACAAACCTTACCGCCGCCTCACAATATTGTAGATTTGTATGGTAGGTTTAGAAATGCTTAAGAATTATATCAGGAAATACAATAAAACAAGTTTAAATTAAGAAACTTGTTGAGACTATCCTCAGGTGTATTAAGGCTATAAGAAACAATCGATATGCCATCAATTATTGATCTGATATGCTTTTGATGATATACTGTTAAACGTTCCTTTAGTTTTGGAAATAATGTTTCTTTTAATAGGTTTGGGTGGAAAGTGAATATACTTATGTATTTATCTTAGAGTCGCAATAAACCTAAGCAACCTCCAAAGAAGCCTCAAGCAGCACCTTTTTTTTTACCTACAGTTGCTGGTTTGGAAACAACTTTCGACAAATCTAAAGTTACACTTGACAATGAAGACACTGTATTTATATTTTGTATTACACTTATCTATTATTCAATTTTAGGAGAAACGTCTAGACAAAACTTATATTTCGTCTCTTGTTTATAGACACCGGAAAGTCGCTTGATATCTGTTAAAAAATTTCACGATGAAACTTCATTACAAAAAGCACTCCACGAATTCGGAAAATCTCCTGACACACACAAGGGTTGAATTATTTTTTTAAAATTGTGTTTTTTTATGCTATTTAGAGCTCGGAATTTTTACAGGATAATTCTAAAATGTAATCACGTTTTAAGTTTTCTGGTATTTTTAGATGTTATATTTTTCTATTTTCAGTCGCTGAAATAGTTGAAAAGTTAAAAGGGTTTTCGCCGTCGCAAATAGATGTTGAATTTCGAACACTTTCACCAGACCTAGGAGGTGATGTAGACATTTTAACATGTCAAATAAAGTTCTTTGAAAATGCTTTGAAATTAGGCAAAGATTATGAAATTATTCAAGCCTACATTGCTCTCTTTCTAAAGGTTAGACTTTTTGTGTGCTTAAGTTATATAAACTTTTTTTTTTGTCAGGAAACGTTTTGAGACAATGTAAGCCTACATTTTGCTCTCTTAAAAATTTAGTTTGTATTTTATTTTCAAATCTGACAAGTTAATACTCCATCGATCTTTACTATCTCCAGCCTTTTTTTTTTTTTTTTTTTTTTTTTTTTTTTTTGTATATAATGAAAATCTTTCTTTAGCTTCATGGTGACCTATTAATGAACAATGACCTCTTGAGAAAAGCTTCCGTTGATTTATTAGAGACGATAAAAAACACTTGGTGTGAGTGCGATGAGCTTCTTGACGAATCTCTGTGTCTTGTAAAGTACTTTAAGAGTGCGACTGTTTGATGCAAGTTTTCTCTCTCGTATAAATAGTATGAGAATGTCAGGTCTACATTCTCATAGAATCGAAGCTTTTAATAATTATTATTATGAAAACAAAAATCTCTCTTTTAAAGCAAAAACTTTTTTTTTTTTAAAAGTGGAAATAAATTGAACAAACTATAGCATCGTGGAAATAAATTGAGCAAATTTAGTATTAATCATAACTACTTTTCCCAAAGAGAAAATGTTTTCATTTGTAAGCTGATATTTTCTCATCCTCGTTATCCTTCTTGTGAATCACAAAAATGTACTATTTTTCATATTAAATTTGTAATTTTCCGTCGACCGGTAAGATCGTATTTGTTTCATTTCGAATGTTACTAACTTAAAATATGGCATTCTTTTTCAAGCCATTTCTCGTTATTTCATATTGCATGAAAGCCGAGAAGCTGCGCACAACTATTCACTCCGTGGTGGTTCCCATTTACTCCTTTTCATTTTTTATTTACTAGCAAAGTGATAAATTTTCGAGAACTTTATAACTATCTCTTTCTGAAGTTCCAACGATCATGTTTTGGCGATTGAAATAGCTATGGGTAAGACATCCTTTAAAATTCTTCTTGCTTAATGATTGCGTAATGCTTTGCACGCTGCTTACTCCGCCGATGTGAATCAGATCTTGTTCTCCATTGAGTTGAATTCCAACACGTTTTTGAGGGGCAGAAACAACGGATAATTGGTTGTCGAGTCTGATCGTTATACGCTGTTTTTGTTTTGTTAAGGACACAAAATGCCATAGTTCGTCTTGAACGAAATCGCCGACTTTCATACTAAGGAATCCTAAATTTAGTTTCGTTAAAAAAATCTGGAAAACTTTCCAAAGGAAAAGATAATTATAGAATGCTTTCCTCACAAGGATTAAGTTTAAAAATCTTAATGTAAACTGAAAAAAAAAATCTATAAAAGAATTTCCTCAGCTTTTCATTTGCAATTTGATTACCGTGGTGTGACCTAACCAAAAAATTAGGACATTCTTAAAGAGTAGGATCTTGTTACGTCACACCACGGTGTTGTTAACCAAAAAAAATTAGTTTTCTCGTGACGTAATAGACGTAAAAATAACGAACATTGATGTAACAGCTCATCATTTTTTTTAAATGTGTTTCACATGAAAAAGTGTGATCTTTTCTGATATTCATATTCTTCTTCTTTCTATAATTTGTAATTTTTAAAAGAAGTTCCTACATATTTTTATTACTTTAGCCTGAATAAAATTTTTCCGCTTGAGATCATTCCTGCTGTTCAAAAGTAAAAAGTAGTTAAACAGATTAAAATGTAAATTAAAATCTTAAACATATATTGCTAACTTTATTTGCTTATTATTTCTTACCTAAAATTCTCTTATAACCTGTCACAATAGTAATGTACTTGAAGGAATCATTTAAACATTAGAATGTTTTACGGAAAAAATGAAACAGCAATTTGAATTGATTTAATGGTTCTGACTTAAAAACCAGCAAATTAAGGGCACTCTAACCTTTCATTCAAGCAATATATACAAGCGTGATTTTATTGATTTGAATAAATACCAGTGATTGTTTAATGGTCATGAAACCGTAATCTCATCCATACCCTATCTACCACATCTATAGAAATTATTAAATCGATATACCAACAACCAAATGAAACCAAAGCGATGCCTATTAAATTGTTGATGAGAAGACAGCTTTTGCTTTAGTTTATACACTTCTTTTTTTTTTGGCATCGACTTTGGAATTTTTTTTGCTTTAGATTTCAACTTGAATTTGCTTGCGTTGACCTGGGCCTAAAATTCTTAGGCTTTAGTAATGCTTTTTGGAGCACTAGTCTTGACGTACTACTTTTGATAAATCAAGTTTATTGTGATTTACCTGTTATATTGTTAGTGGATCAGTATAAATTGTTGTACATGTTACCACAAGGTGTGCTACAACCGCGGCACTACCCAATTTTAAAAACTTTCGTACAACTCCAAAATTCAAATTATTTCCATTATTTCAACTGTCTTTATGCTATACTTTCTAACTCTCCTGATTATGACTATAATTATGATGTTAAGTATAAAACTAATGAGTTTTCTTTACTTTACCATTATATTCTCTGCAGCAAAACAGGAAACTAAAATATGGCAGAGAGATATTTTCTGATTGAACTAAAATTAATCCTGCTTTTCTTCCAAAAAGGCAAGAACTGACTATTACCATGTACTCCAAATTTATTATGATATCAGTTGTTGGAGGGTGTTAAGAAATGCTACTATATACTCGTTGAAATGGGTACGGAAACTCAAGAATTGGGTATGAAAACTCAAGAGCAAACAATATAGTAGTAAAGTAGACTGAGTGATGGATGAACATGGTTCAGATGTGCCTGCATAAAGGCTGGGGTAAGCACGAGTCTTCTTTTAAAATATGCCATGAAATGACGAGCATAAATGAATCGCTAGCTATGAAACAGCACCATGTCTAAAAAAAACTCAAAAATAAGCTATTTTTCGTAATTAAGGCTTTAAAAGTTTGCGTTCCGATTGTTTACAAAAATTAAAAATCAGACGTTGTGTAAAATATAAACTAATTTTTCATAATTTTTGTCGGTCGCTTTTCAATCCATTTTTTTTGCTCCTGGAAAATTTTAAACTATGGCAATGTTACCTTTCTGCAATTTGTACATCAAAAACGGTATGAATTCCTTTCAGAATTTATTCCGCTTTTTATGTTTTTTTTTTTGTGTGTGTTTTTTACGTCGAATGCCTCACTTCTACAACACTGGTTGTCACTGGTTATCAAATAAAAAATTTTAGTTACCTCCAGCGCCATTACCACTGCAGTGCACATAACCATTATATACTTCTATTAAAAGTGAGCTGTTTTGAAAACTCATTGCTAAAATTACACCTTCTGATTTCGTCTTAAATTGTGCAACAACTTCAATACTTTGCTCTGAGTTTTGCTCGGATTTAAAGGTACCATAACTTTTCCCATCAAAGTAAACAGCAGGAGTTTCTAATGAAATAAAACCTTTGAAAATAAAATCTCGATTAACCAAAACTTTATTATCAACTCGTTAAGTTCGACATTTTTATTTCAATAAACTTCAACTTGTTATAAAAATATAGACAAAATTTTTATTAGATATTAATTCGAAATTGAATGGTTCAAAAAGCCATACCACTTTCACATGCCAATCCCTCGTAGCCTGTTCCAATACAATCACATATTGCATGGTCATAATAATTGATACATTTCCCTCCATTACGACACAATTGTATGGAACAAGCATTCACACAACCATTCTGAATTAAGTTTATTTCCTTAAATATAGAAGTTTTGCCCTGAGGAACGTCAATGCAGCCGATAAAACTAAAAAAGTGGAAACTATATTAATGGGAAAGTTGAAATTGAAGGTGATCGAAATAAATTTTTATGCCAATTATTTGATTTACCTGTCGTTTTGATATTCCCCCTCAAAGATTGTTGCTCCAATATGTATTGACTTCCATTTGGAAACAACTTTTCTTTTTCTTGTTGCAATTATTACAGTTTGTTTGTTGAGTTCTATTTTTAAGGCCGCTGTCAGTTGGATCAACTTTATATTGTACCATCTTCTAATTTTTATAACCGCGTCAGTTAAACCAGGAATGAGATAAAGTTGGCCTTCAACAAATATGTTAAATTTTCCGCTCGATATGTTTATTTGTAGCCTTCGTTCGTCGGCTTTGTCATAAATAATCAGTGCGTTGCCTTTTTCTCCGTTAGTTGCAAGTTTAAAATGAAAGACTTCAGCATTTTCATCCCAGTTTTTGTCGATAAATAAAACTGAGGAGTTTTTATTGTTAAAAGTAAACTTGTTTTTTCCAGTCAGATTTTCAATCAATAAATATATTAAAAAAATTTTTAACGTCATCTTAGAAATGTAAAATTTTTAATCCTTAGTTAAAACTTTGACCACAAAAATTAGCGATAAACTATTATTGAATTCTCTGCTAAATCAAAAACAAATAAAACGTGGTAATCTTTTAAAAAATTCTTTTTCACATTTGAAAGTGATCGCAAAAACATTTATTCAAAAACTGATATTTGTCTTTAACTTTTTTAAAATATTTTTTGCCAAAAAATAAAAGCACTTCTTTTTTCTTAAATCCACAGTGGGCATTTATTAGGAGTTATGCAACGGATACGGGTTTTTCAATATCCGGCCGGATAATAACTTAAATGAAAAAATCCGGTGCGTCACTATCAATGTGTAGTATTTGCTTTTATACGATTTTCATTCTTCATTGGTGAGTCGCTTTTTGAAAAGCAAAATAAAATACCATCCAAATAGATTTGGTTTTTAATAAATAATCATTTGTGGTTATTAGCTACAGTGGCGAAAAAAATAATTAAGTAAATAAGAACGGTAAAGAAATTCTTGATATTTGGAAAGCTAATTTCATCAGATTGGTAAATTATTTTTCTATGAAACTTTCTAGCATTATTCAGTAACAATATATGCATTCAATAAACCATAAAAAAATTTAAATATTTTCTGGTATGGATGTCTGTTTACGTTTTTAAAAAAGCGACAGTTTTTTTCTTATATTTTTATGACTAATTTTGAACTTTAGAACTGTCAGTCATGGATGCTTCAAATAACATAGATTAAGGGTGGAATGCAAGAACCGAACTTCAAATTTGAAGTCGAACTTCAAACCTTAAGCGCGACTTGAGCGAATGCACAAAGCGAACTTCAACTCAAGTCAGACTTGAAAACCGCTAAAAATAGACCGTTTTCAAGTCTGACTTCAAACCAGACTTGAGAGAGCAAAAATTCCTTCCGAATGCAAGAACCCGACTTGAAATTTCAAGTCAGACTTCAAATCTCAAGTCTGACTTGAACGGAATGCAAGAAGCGAACTTGAACTGAAGTCAGACTTGAAAAACGAGAATTTTTGAATTTTCAAGTCATTTTTTCAAGTCTGCTCCAGACCAATCTTGAAACCAAACTTGAAAAAAAAAACAGACCGCCATTATCATTTTGCTGATGCGTAACAAAACTTTACTATTACTATATAACTTATTACAACCTTTGCAAATATGAAAATGAGTCTTTAACAAGCAAAAGTAGTTACTTGGGCATATTGACGTAATTAATTTAGAATGTTACATTGTGATAGTATATTTGTCAATGAATTCATTACAGAAAACTGAATACCAACATTGGGCGCTACTCCACTTTCTCCCCCCCCCTAATTTTATGATTGATTCTGATAGAGAATTTTATGCTGATTAAGAATCGTATAAAAACATGGGTCTCAAAATCAACGGAAAGTGCTCTAATCTGATGTCGAAAGTACAAAAATATACCACAAATCGCTAATATTCGCCATCTTGAATTCACTAACTTTACGGTTGATATTGTTTTTAACCGCAAAACATTGCCAGCCTGGTTTTTACTATAAGGAATTTTTTCTGGTTTAATATAGATAGCGATTCCACGGCTCAACGAAAAACTTCTTATGAAATTTAGTTTTGTAACAGAATTTACGATTATTTTTTCGGTTATTTTTTTTTTTTTGTTATTAAAGAAAAAAATTAATTGGAAAGACAAACTTTCATAGAGTAATAAAAAAGGGCTTTCTTAATGTTCTTTGCAAAAAATGTTCTTAATAATTTTGTGTGGCTATGAAAATAGCCGTTTTTTGATTTACACAACCTTAGGCATGAATTATAATGTATGTTACGTTTGATGCACACAGGATGTCAAACAGGATATGCTGTTAAAACTTGATCCCAAAAGTGAAAAAACCGGTGTTCGGAAAATCTCTGCATCCACATAAACTCGGATAAATAATCAGCTACCATTTCGCGATTAGTTGGCCCCATCATTGATTTGAATTTTGCTTTTGCTCGACACCACATAGCTTCCACGTGATTTGTTGTTACACCTGTCTGTGGATCTACAAAGTTGAGGGTGTGGTTAACGGTACCATGTAAATATGCTGGAGCTTGCAAATCATTATATGCTCTCCACATGTCACTCCAGACAATAGAGCCAGGAAGTATCCATTGATGTATGATAGGAATTAATGTTGCAGCATCGCGGTTCTGGACAGGAATCAAAAAGCCTTTCTTCGTTGCAGGTTCATACCCACCAAATATCCACTGCTGCGGGATTATTCTACCAACTTAATATTTTCTTCGACAAAAAACAGATTCATCTATTTCAACAATGCACCCTGGACCGCCTATTGGATCAGGGTTATTGAGGAAATATGAAACGCAAATGTCTCTGCAAAATTGATTCCAATCAACAATGGTGCTGTCGTTTCCGATATTTAACTCTTGCCTTAAATCACTTATTGATAATCCCCGGCTCTTACCTGCACTTCTACTCCAAGCGTAAGTTAAGCCCAATATTTGCCACAATTGTAGGTGAGATTTCTCAAAGAAGCTGCCTTTTCTAATGTTAAAGGTTCTTTTGCAGCGCTTGACTGGACATCTCCAAATAACTTGATCAACTGACCCATTCTTTGTTTGCTGTGTGCAGGGCACGTTACATACACTACAATTCATGCTTTCAGCGAGTAAACCATAAGTTCTGCACCAGTGAATTGTAGCTTCGATATCGTATTTGAATTTTGCTCCTATTTCTGTCAAAGAAAGTGAGTCAAAAACGTCTATTGTTGGTCTTCGAAGAGCCATGATATGTAGATAAATGAAGAAGCAGAAAAACTATTCTGAAGCACTCCTTTTTATATGACAAACATAATGAAAATGAATTCACGGGGGGTTAACTTGAAGTTTTAAAAGAAAGTCAATAGTTTTAAAGAATTATTTTTATAATTAAAAAATTTTTATCTTGTTTTAAAGTGAACTGTAGAATATAATCAATGAAAGAATTTTTCAACTTATTTGACAAAAGTTTTAAAAGACACTCAAGCTAACAAACTAAGAATCCAGTTGAAGCAAATTGACGCGATAAGAGTAAATGCCATTGAATTTCATTACCTGGTAAGAGAAAAAAAATGCGGTCAATACACCTGATTATGAAACTTAACGCACCGGTTCTTTGTTCTTTTATTCGAAATCTTTTATATAAAAAATAAAAACCAGGCTGTTGATACTTTGAAAGGATAACTTTTAAACAAAAAAAAATCACTTTTCAAGATGGCGAATATTAGCGATTTGTGGTATATTTTTGTACTTTCGACATCAGATTAGAGCACTTTCCGTTGATTTTGAGACCCATGTTTTTATACGATTCTTAATCAGCATAAAATTCTCTATCAGAATCAATCATAAAATTAGGGGGGGGGGGGAGAAAGTGGAGTAGCGCCCCAACATTGTGAAAACGTGTGTCTTTTAAAACATCCTGTAACTCGTATGTAATGATCCAACATGTCATATTTTGATGCCATTAGAAATGTTTATTAGCTTTTTGAAATGTCGAACTTCCTACCATTATAAAAGCTGTTGATTAAGCCACGTTTTTGTGATACAGTATAAAAGTAAATTCCATTTAGTAATAAACAGTTGCAGTTATACAAAGAAGTGATACATGTAAAAGGAGTAAAAGAGAATTCACGAGAAGAAGTAGTTATAATATGAAGTATTAAAAAAAAATTGTTTTAAAACGTTCAAAAATGAATCGGTATGAGCTGAATTTTAGAAGAAGAAAAAGAAGAAGAAGAAGAAATATGCCAAATCTCATTCCAAGGTTTATTATTGACAGAGCCAATCCTTTAGAAGTTTATAATGATATAGAATTTAAAAGGCGCTACAGATTTTCCAAAGAAACCTTTTTAATATTAGCTAATGACATTATTAACAACAATGTTAGCAATGGAGGGTGCCCTCTTTCATCTGTACAACAACTGGCTATTGCATTTCGGTTTTATGCTACTGGTTCATTCCAAGTGAGTAGATATTCAAGAAATGGTATTAGACAATGGTACCTTTTTATTGTATTGTATTCTTATTGTATTCTTATTGTAGATTTTGTATTATGTTTTTAAATAACACCATTTTATAACAACAAATAAAGTAATCATATACTCAAGTAACAATAAATAAAGTACTTCACATTTAAATTTGTATGATTTGATCTAATTAAGTACACTCTTTTAGAGAGTAATAGGAGATTTGGAGGAGCTGAAAGTTAATCAGTCAACTGTTTGTCGAGTAGTTAAAAACATTTCAATTCAAATTGCCAACAAAAGATATCAGTATATAAAGTTTCCAACAGAAGCTGATTCTTTGATAATTCAACAAAGGTGATTATAAGTTTTCATGGATATTTGCATTTTGCTATTTCATACAAACTCTAAAATTTTCTTTGATAACAAAAATATTTATATTTGTTAACCATTGTTTAGATTTTACCAAATTCAAAGATTCCCAGGATGTATAGGAGCAATTGATGGAACACATGTTCCTATAATAAACCCTGGTGGAGAAAACCCAGAAATATATCGAAACAGAAAGGGGTTTTTTTCTTTGAATTGCCAGGTCATTGCAGGTCCTTCAAAAGAAATTTTATCTGCTTGTGTTCAATGGCCTGGAAGTGTTCATGATTCACGAGTTTTTTCCAACTCAGCTATTAAAGAAGTTTTAGAAGCTCGCCAACATGTTCATGTTATAGGTGATTCTGGCTATCCTTGTAAACAATATTTAATGACACCTTTTTCAAACCCAAAAAATGAAAATGAAATCCAATACAATTACAGTTTGAGAAGTACACGTATGGCAGTTGAATGTTGTTTTGGTATATTAAAAAAACGATTTCCTTGTCTTAGCATTCCCTTACGAACTAAATTACAAAATTCCATAGCCATAATTGTATCCTGTTTTGTGCTTCACAACATTGCCCTTCTAGAAAATGATCATTGGGAAGACAATGAAATACAAAATAGCAATCAAGAAGATGGCGCTGAAGCATTTACAAGAGATATTTATGGAGAAGCAAAAAGAAATCAAATTGTGGACCAATTTTTTTAAAAGATCTTTTTTGTGTGTCTGATTATAGATAAAAGTTATATTTGCATATTATTTCAAAAAAAAAAAATACATTTCAAATTAGTACTATATATCAAAAAACAATTTCACTAAGAAATAAAATAATAATTTAAAACATAAAATAAAAAACACCAGATCTGATGTCGTTTGAAAATAATTTTCCTCAATTAGAATAATTCTGTTGTGTTTTTTTTAATACTTATAACTGTGACAATTTTTTTTGGTAAATTTCCATTTTAATTTCATGTTCTTTTAGTTTGTATTGTTGCTTTTGCTGGAGTAAGTTTATTTTTATGTTAGCTATTCTATTTGTTTTTGCATTAGTTCTTTATCAAGTTCATGAATTTCATTATATTGCTTTTTTTCGATTTTTTTAGAGAGAGATATCTTTTTTAATGTTGAGCATTGTTCTTTTTCATGTGTTAATGAACCAGATGCAATCAAAGGCTCAGTAAAAGTTTTCTTTTCTGTTTCTATGATTGGCCCAATAGTATCAGAAGTCCTGTCTCCATATGTGATCTCCATTGACTCGTTCGGAATACCTATATAAATAAATAATATATTTAAATGATGAAAAATGTGTGTATATATATATATATATATATGTATATGTCTATATATGTGTGTGTGTGTGTGTGTGTATATATATATATATATATATATATATATATATATATATATATATATAGTTTTAGCATTGAGAAAACCAAGTTTGTTTAAAATAATTAGTTTTGTCAGTATTTGTAAAAAACCTTAATTTTCATTAAAATTTAAGAAAAAAGATAAAATTGAAAAATAAAATATGAAATTAAAAAAATAAATAAATATATAGTATTAAAAAGAAATAAAATTAAAAAATAAAATAAAATTACATTGCAGTATAGCATCATCCCCAAATGGTGTCAAAATAGGATTCAATGATTTTGGTGGTAATATCTGCAGAACGCTTTCAATTTCCTGTGACGGAACAGGAGTTTGACTAGGACCTCCGCCAGTTTTGTTTAGCTCTTTTCTTTCACTAAAATCCAAAGAATTGGTTAGAAAAACCCCATATTATTAACTTTAAAGTAATATCGACAAGAAAACATGTTGTAAAAGTCTGACAGAGAGAAGTCCAGCACTGTATAAACTTTACTGGTAACCATACAGTTTGGACAAGAAAATCATTGTCCCACAATTCATATTTTTCGATATAAATAACGTTTGCTAAATGTACACAAGACTTCTTTTAGATGTCTAAAACATGTCTTATGTTTACTGGGTGCTTGCCTATAAAAATAATCTTTGTTTTTTTTTCTTTATTTGGTACTTACAAATCAACAAATTGTTTTGCTTTTTGCTTTGAGTTCATCCAGCATTTCTTTAGTTCTTTTTGATCTCTTTTAACTCCGATGCCTTGGCTGTTGAATAATTGCGTTATTTCTTCCCACAAAGATTTTTTTTTTTTAAGGGAGACATTATCCGTTTTCTTTTCTTCGATGTCTTTGTAGTCTTTGATTATATTGATCAAAAGTGATTTTTCTTGCTGACTGAAAATTCGTCTTTTAGAATTCATTTTACAAATATTTACAAAGTAAGCAAAAAGTCTATAGTGGATATGCATTTTGAAATTTTTGTTCTTTTATATGATGAGCAATTCCGATCATAAATATTTACGACAAAATTTTCATTTTGATAAAAGGAAACAGAATAGGCAGTAAACAAAAAAACAGGCTATAATAACACATTTATTTGTTATGTTTTCCTTTTCACTGCTTTAAAGTTGTAAAAGTGTCATGATTAACTAAACTAATACCTGTAGTTAAATTGTAATTTATATTGTCATATAATTTATATATTGATCGTATATTATACAAATATCATTAAACGAATTTGTTTCAGTAAAAGGTTTTTCCCGTAAAAAAAATCCATTGCCCCTATTGGTTGCGAAGTGCATATTCCGATAAGCGCCCAGAATTCAACGCCTCGGCTATTTTTCAAGTTCGACTTTCTCAAGCACGAACTTGAAATTTTCAAGTCTCGTTTACGCATTCGCTCAAGTCAATTTTTCAAGTCTGACTTGACAAAGTCGAACTTGAGATTTCAAGTCGAACTTGACTCAAGTTCGGTTCTTGCATTCCACCCTAAACTTTTATTTTATTGCATGAACCTCTTTTACATGAACCTCTTTTGAATGTTGCGTTAAGATTTTTAGCTCAAAAGCTTTACTAGATCTAGAATTATCACTTTTCCCAATTCTATTAAACTTGGAAAAAATGCAAATTGAGAAAATAAGCAAAATGTAAACCATTTTCTAAAACAAGTATTTAGCCGAACAATTTTTCTTTAAACATTCAAATTCTAAACTTAACAAAATCCATTTAAAATGTTCTTTAGTGATAGAAAACTGTACAGTGTTTATATCATTTATGAACTTATACAAATTAACAGTCATATACTAAATTACAAGAAAAAAACCTTTTTGTTAAAAATATGTTTTATAACTAAAAGAAAAAGAATAGAATAATTCCAAATAAGACAACATGTTACAAAAAGCAGCATTTTTAAAGTTATTTTCAAAATCCTGCTTTTTAGGTTTCTCCTTCATTTCTCTTTTTTTTTTTTTTTTTAATCGTCTTTTTTCTTTTTTTGTCTACTAATTTTACGGCGACGAAGAACATTTTTTTTACTTCTTTAAGTGTAATCTGTTTGTTTTTTTAAATGCTTTTTTAATTAAGCTCATCACATCTGAAATTTGTATGAAACCCTGTAACTATATTTAGTCTCTCATACAAATGAATTGCAGCTTAAGCTCCAAGGTACTATATTATAGATACCTAAAGAAATTTTTTTTTAATATAAAAAAAGAATGATCCTATTAGCAAAAATATTTGGCTTTCATTTTATTTAGCTATAAGTCATATTTTAAACTTTCACTTGACTTTATGAATAAACTTCCACCAAACGCCATGAATGAATTTTGTTTATATTTATGTAGCAACTAAAAACAGAAAACCAAAAATGGAAGTTTTCTTAAAAGATACTTTACAGATTCAGATGTAGTCATAATCTCTGAGTCTCTAACTTTTAAGAAAAAATTTTGTTTTAATGGGAAAAACAGAAAACAAAGTTGTTGCTTAGGATAGTACTTTTGACTAAGTAACAAATACACACATTTATTTTCATTTTTTTGAAAATTTTCAATCATAACCAGATTCCACACTTTTTTACCTTAAAAACCTTAAAATAACCTTAAAAATAAGTAATAAAATAATAAAATAATTTACATTTTTTTACCACTTTGAAGGGGATGAGCTCCCATAATGGAGCCAATAAATTTTTTGTATGATGTTCATTAATTTTTTATTTGATATTGTTTTTTAACCCCATTTTTATTTCAAAACTATCACGAACATTTTTTTGTGTACTTTTTATAATTCACAGCGTAGGATGAAAACAAATGAATATAAAAATAAGAACGAAAGATTAACATAAAAATTTCAATAATTTTACTGAAAACAGTTAACTAAATACATTCTTTGTCACTTAACTTTGTACATTAACTTTTGTTTTTGTTTCGGCATTGAGTTTATTAAATTTCGAACAGTCTCAATTACAATGCTTGGTACAAGTATTTTCAATCAAGAGATTAGACAGGCTTTACCAAATTATCATCCATTCTTTAGCTACTTTGGAAGCGTGTTTTGAATCGTCACTTTGTTAAAATATTGTTCTAATAGGCATTTTGTCTTCTTAATATGGTAGCATTGAAGTCTGCTATGTCTTTGTTGGGTAGGGGAGGGTGAGTAGAGGAGGGTTTCCGATTGCAACCCCTCTTAAAAAGTTTTCTTTGACTTAATTTTTTTTCGGTTTTTGAATGTGGCCTAGGAAATTTGTGAGCCCTCATCCCAGTAAGTATTTTTCTACAACAACAATTTAGAAGAAATTTTACGAAGCCTAGATCATGCGGCAATGGCTGTATGATTTAGGCAAATTTCTGTGTTTGGGAAAATTTTAAACGAGTTTAAACGTTCTAGTTAGAAGATAATGCGTTTTTTTGCTCTATTGGTTGAAATCTTCCTATCCCTCGTTAGCGATGTCCGATGATAATTCTAAGCTCTGATCCATACTTAACAAACTAAATATTAATTAAACTTTTTTTATTTAAAAACATATCTAATGATTTCTAATCACGCGTTATTATTAGTAAGTGCATAATCAAGGTCCGTCAGGTCAGAAATATTTGTATGAATGAAAAGAACAAAAACAATAGGGATTCACTATTCTGTTCAAAATGATTTGTGCACCTTTTAAATTTAAGAAAGTTTCATTTATTAACTTGCAAATTTTAAATACTAAACATGTTCAGATAGTTATTAGGTTAAAGTTTAAGATATATTCGATCATTCGAAATTGTAAGATATCAGGGAAAAAATCATGTTTAAAGCCAAACGTAGTGTAGTTGTTGTTTTTTTTTCTCACGAAAACACTACAGTAAAGCTAACGCAAATCGAAATAATCCCTTAAGTATATTACAAGAATATGGATTAAATGGATGAATTGCTATGGAAAAGTCACTGTTACGCCCACAAAACAAAGTAAGTTTTAAAATGCTTGAAATACTTTGGTCAAAATTACATTTTTTTTGATAAGGACAAATGCACATTTGAGGGCCCTTTTGCCCCAACATGAATCAGTCATATTTTAGTGGTGTTAACCACGATAGAGATTTGATCGAAGTTGTGGGAACTTTTAAGAAAGAGATATAACGCGCCTTTTTAGAGTTAAAGGTACTACCGCCAGGGTAAACGTTTAATAGGACAAAGATTTGTATTTAAGGAAGACAAAATCCCTAAGCATTATTGAAGTTTTAGAATTTTTTAGCGAAAAAGAAAGAAGAAAAAAAAAGTACTAAATGGAAACCGCCTCATGTGCTAGATTTAAATCCCACCGAGAATTTTATTGTAGAAAAAAATTTGAGAATAAGTTATAACAAAATAATTCAGCTAATAATTCATACATTGGCTCAAGTTCATGCTGTTTAAGTCAGGGTATATTTGGTAACCTTTTATAAGCGTGTAATCTGCACCGAAAAATAAAAGATTTTGTCTAATCAATTTTGAAGTAGGTGGCCAATTTCAGATTTTTAACCACCTAAGGAGAGATGGCCATGTTGGACGATCTGGTAACGAATTACCAGTATTCGCTACAAATCTCCCGCTTCAATAATACTTATTTTTACTCACCGATCACTAAACACACTTTAAAATTTATAAAATATATTTTACACCTCAAATAAAAATCTTTTAAATTAAATCTTTACCAAGTCTCAATTTGGTTTTTATTGAGTATATTTAAACTGAATGTCATTAAGAATCAGCTTGAGCGAGTACGTAAACGAAACTTTCAAGTACGTGCTTGAGTTAGTCAAACTTGAAAAATGTAAAAGGCGTTAAATTCAAGGCGTTAATTAAAAGTACTTAGCAACCAATTGCAGCAAAGCTTTTTTTTTTACGGGAAAAACCATTTGCTGAAGAATTCATTTGAAATTTGTATAATATACAATGAAATAAAAAATTAATAACATAGTAAAAAAAACGAAGCAGTCTTGTTATGTGTTAGTCATTACAAAAATAATTTCATCTTGGTACTTTTAGCTCCAAACCCAAGCCATAGGTAACCAAAGGTAGGCTATAAATACCACTTTGGTGATCAAGGCAATTTCTCTTGATTTCTCCATATTTAACAGATTCCATTTGAAATGAAATGCATAGAAATATCTTGGAAAACACAGGAAAAAGCAAGTATAGAGTAAATGTGGAGTAAAAAAACTACTATGGTATAATGAGATTCATTTTCTTTGCAGCGAAATTAAAATTTACATTGTTATAATCTCACTGGAGTGGTAGCCTAATTTATTATATTACACTTTTACAATTTTAAACTGTAGAAAGGAAAAGATTTTAAATAAATATTTTAACTACTGCCTATTCGATTTCCTTTTAATAAAATCTAAATTTCGTTGTAAATATTTATGATTGGAAGTGCTTATCATATAAAAGAAGATACATTTCTAAATGTATTTCCACCTAAAAATCTTTTGCTAGTTTTTTAAATATTTATAAAAGGAACTCCAAATGATGTGAATATCAGTCAACATGAAAAATCACTTCTAATTAATATAATTAAAGACTATAAAGAGATTGAAAAAAAGAAGACAGATGGTGATCCCTAAAAAAAAAAAAAGAAGTCTTTGTGCGAAGAAATAACAGATTTATTCAACAGCCGAGACATCAGAGTTAACAGATCTTTTATTTATTGTTATCATTTATAATCATACACAAATAAAAAGTTTATAAAAAAAATTAGTTCACAATTTGATTTCTCTTTGTTTCTCCAAAAACATCTCTTGCAAATACTTCAGCACTATCTTCCTGATTGCCAATTCATGTTTGTATTCTCAATGATCTTTTTATAGAAGAGCAATTTTATGAAGCACAAAACAGGATACTATTAAGGCTATGGAAATTTTCAGTTTTGTTCGTAAATAAAATAAAAAAGCAAAGAAAACTTTTTCAAAATAGTAAAACAACATTCAAATGACATGCACTTCTTAAACTGATATGGTATCAGATTTCCCTTTCATTTCCTGGGTTAGAATAAAGTGTCATTAGATATTGTTTGCAAGGATAACCAGACTCACCTAAAATATGAACCCTGTCGATGAGCTTTTGAAACTTATTTAATAGTTGAGTTAGCAAAAACTTGTGAATCTTGAACACTTCTAGGCCATTGAACATAAGCAGATAAAATTTCTTTTGAAGAGCCTACAATGACTTGGCAGTTTAAAGAAAAAATATCTTTCTGTTTCAATAAAATTCTGCATTTTCTTCAACAGTATTTGTTATTGGAAGATGTGTTTTTTTATGTAACAATTTATTATAACTATTTCTTCTCATGACTTGTCTTTTGCTACTTTTACTTGTATCACTTCTTTGCATAACTCGAACTGTTTATCACTAAATAGAATTTTTTTTTAATACTATGTCGTATAAAAATATAAGGATAATATTGGTTATGAGATAGCATACAGCCTTGTTGAAGTGGAATATTATATGAAATTAGACAACAAGTGTGTCTGTTAGGACTTAACACTAATTAAGATCTTATACTTAACTTAAGTATAAGATCTTAAATAGTTGTTAGGATATTGTAATGCTAAAATGTTCGACATTTCAAAATGTTCATAAACATTTTATAATGGCTTCATAAACATTTTATAATGGCATCATAAAATATGACATTTTGGATTATAACATACGACATACAGGATATTTTAATGATGTTTTTACTTGAAAACTATTGTTTTAACAATGATATTAATTAGTTTTCTGAAATGAAATTAATGACAAATATAATTTTATAGTTTAACATCATAAATTAATTGTGTCTATATACTAAGCAACTACTTTTGCTTCGTAAAAACTGATTTTTATATTTGTTCGAGTTTAGTTTTCTTCAACTGGCGTTTGTTGAGGACAGACTTAAGAAACGGTAAAATTTTGCCGGTTTTCAAGAATAACGTACCTTGAAGTTCGCCTTATAAATTAGCTCAAGTCACACTTTAGATTTGAAGTTTGATTTCAAGTCTGAAGCTCAAAATTCTTGCATTCCACCCTTAGTTGGTTAAAATATACCAGCTACATTTAACATATTTTTTTAATATAAAATTTTCAATTGTATTATGTTAATGATATTTTATAGATGTGACGAAATAAAACAGAAATAATATTCCATTTATTGTTTGTTGCATGATAAAAAAGCCATTGAATTTTTTTTTTTTTTCAACAGAGTTCAAAAGCGAACGTAACCTACAATCAGGCTCTGCTTAAGTACCGTTTTCAAATAATTACAGGATCAGGTAGGATTATATAAATTTTTGTTGTAATTCAGTAGAATATTACTTTTATTTAAATACTTTAAGGTTGTTGTTAGTTACCAAAGAATGCAAACTGTTCTTTTGTTGTTTTTTATAAAGAGACTTTAGACTTAACTAAAACTTATTTGTGAAGTTCAAATCTTGGATAGTTTTTTAAATGTGTTCTTATTATTATAATTAATCTTATAATTGTTGAGCATTAACTTGTCAAAATAAAAAAAAGTAAAATAAAAAAACAAAACAAAGTGCATTGATGGGTATACTTTGTAAGTAAATAAGTAAGAAGCCAGTATGGAGGACTTTATACAATTAGAGTTTCATAGAATTCGTCAAAAACAAGTAGTAGAGAAGGTAAGTAGCCTCTGTGCTGTTCTAGTGTATAAAAATGCATAAGATAAAATGATCAAATACAATTAATATATATTATCTATACCTTATACTAGTATAAGTTAACTAACTGTAAAAGTAATCATAGTTTAAAATGATTTTCTGAAGTTACTGATATTTGTGATATAGTGTTTTTTTGTTTGTTTGTTTGTTTGTTTTTTTTGTCAGTAATTGGAAATTCAATTTTCAGTTGCTGCTATATGTTATATAAAAAACACTGAAACATACACAGCTAAGATTGATTATTTATAAGATAGATACATATTTTTTTTGTTTGTTATAATGTTAAGTAGATCACTGACAGTGTCTTAGACATGCCTCAACATTATTTTTATTGCATGGTATCTTCAACTTTCCAAATCCTATACAAACAAATCATCTTTGCATGATAAGTTAACAGATCATTTGATAATTATATTTGCATTAATTTATATTTGAAATTTTGTTTAGTATGAAAAATCAGAGTTTAATGCTGTGGAAGGAGTTTCTTGTTTGATTTGTAAGGAAAAATGTCCTGGATTTTGTCAACATTCATGGAGGTAAATTCTTTAGCATGTTTTTTCATTCCAATCTGTTTCATTTTGAAATGTTTTTAGAGAAATATTTATATTATATCTGATAAAAATTTTCACACATTAAAATGTTTGTGATAAAATTAAATAACTAATAAAGATTTCTTTTTTAACATACCACAGGCGTGGTTGTGGTAATTGTAAGTGTGCTCTTTGGAGGCATGATGTTCCGCAAAACAGTCCAGGATTGCCATTTGACCGTATTGAGGTTGAAGAAAGTCATCCTCCATTAAATTCAGAGTATGATATAGCTCTTACAGAAGGATATAGCTGGGTGCCAAGAGGTTTAAAAAGTTCTCAAGTAAGTTGGTTCATGTTTTATGTATTTCTTTAACATTAACTGATAGAAATTATTTCCAAAGGTAATGTCAATTGTTGCAGGTGTCACTTTGGCATTATTGATCAGTTTGAATTGGCTAAATATATTTTATTGGCTTTGGGTTTATTTTTCTCTTCAATTTATAAGACTGCAGTAAAAGGATAATTGAGTCTTCCATATCATTAAAGTAAAAAAAAAAAATTGATTTAAGATTTAGAGTGGTGTAAAAGAAGTGTCATTAGGGTTCTATGCATAACTTTACAATATTGGTTTTCTGTAACTTGAAGGTCTGGAAATTTATTTCCCATTTAAGTTAACATTGTTAATATTTGATAAAACATATTATTGACCCAACAGTAAAGTGCTCAAAGTACCAAATGACATTAACTTTTTTTTTTTTTCCTAATATTTCAAATAAGACAATTTATTGAAAAAACATCTATAAGTTACAGCACACACTTTCTTTAGATTGACTTATTTATGAGAAAAATTCCTAAGTCTGAAGTTCCAAAAATCGATAGTGAAGGTGCACGATATAGAGCAAGGCAAATTTTCTACCAGTTGCCCAAGCAAGATTTTAACAGCAAGTATGCAAATTTCTTGAAGGAAGATGCTAAGATCTCTTTTTATGAATTTGGAAAGTTTCGCTTAAACTCTGCTCTTGGCATTGGTAATTTTTTTCAGAATGATTTTTTGCTGACTAAAGTAAAAACGAATTATATCTAATTACTTAATAAGATGCATCATGTGAAAGGTGTGTTATGTGATAGATGCTTCAAGATGCATCATATGAAAAATGAAGATTCTTTTTTATTTTAGTCAAGCTAAATATGAAAACTTATAGTAATAAAAGAATAAAAAAAGTATGTAAGTGCTTCTGCATAAACATTCCTTTGCATAACATTTTAGGGTGTGTAAGAGGATCTATTTCAAGTATTCTCCAATGCCACAATTGCTCAGGTAACATTAACCCAGGAGAGATGGCCATCTTTGCAGAACGTTTAGGGGAATCGTTTTGTTGGCATCCACAATGTTTTAAATGTTGTGTGGATGATTCATTATTAGTAGATCTGATTTACTTTGTACATGAAAAGAAAATTTTTTGTGGAAGACACTGGGCTGAACAACTAAAACCAAGATGTCATGGATGTGAAGAGGTAGTTATTATTTCAAAGTTTCAAGATTTTCTAATATAGTTTATTTGCACAAATTTCTTTTTTTCTCATTTATTAATTATCCTTGATCAAAAATAATTTTAGATACATATTTAAATTTTTTTAAGTATTAAGTGCAATTGACTAGTTTTTCTGTAAAGAGGTTTGCAGTTGAAATTAAAAAATCATTAAAAAAACAACAACAAAAAAAAAGTTGTTTAACTACTAAGTATAAAATAATGATTATTTAAAGAAAAAAATCAAATCTTTTTTATATTTCTTCAATTTAAATGACTTTTTTTTTTGCACTTATACATCTGATATCTTGTGGCTTTATTGCTGATACATGAACTGTTCTTGATTGTGTTTTCTTTTTGTTTTGTAAATAGTTAAGTTTTTTGTTGGTATGCTAATCATGTTTAAACAACTGATAAAGTTCGTTACTGTTTGATATTCTTTTGAAAAAATATTCGTTTGATGTTATGTTTTCTTTTGTTTTTTAGTTAATTTACATTGGTGAATTTACAAAAGCCATGGAAAAATCTTGGCATGTCGAACATTTCTGTTGTTGGCAGTGTGATGTGCCTATAACAGGGAAGAAGTACGTTATTATTAATAAGCGACCGTATTGTCAGCGATGTTATATTAAAAGCATGGCCAACACGTGCTTTGAATGCCAATTGCCGATTAGTCCAGATAGCAAAGATTTTTTTGTTAAAGACCGCCACTATCACAAAGAATGCTTAATCTGTTCTCTTTGTAAAAAAGCTTTGGTAAGCCCAAAATAATATTTAAAAACATTCAAGAAAATAAATGCTCGATTATAGAATCACATTTTTGTATATAAAAGATAAGCGTTCATTCAAAGATGTTTCTATTTCTGTTTTTAAACAACTTGTAAGTTTGCTTTAGGAAAGTCAGACGTTTTCTTTTGTAAACGAAAAGCCGATTTGTCATGCTTGCCGCGGTGTAGATCCAGAAAAATCTCGTTTTTGCAAATCTTGCGAGCAACCTTTTCTTCCTGAAGAAAAAAAAGTTGGGGTGAGCGAAGAGTATTTCCATGAACGTTGTTTTCAATGCACAGAATGTCAAAAGCCAATTGGCTCGCAGAAGTTTATTCGAAAAGCAGACGGACGACGTCTGTGTAATGATTGTTTTGAGGCAACTGCGAAGGTTTTTTTAATTTTTGAAAATTTTTTTTCTTTAGTCTTCAATCATCTCAAAATTTTTAATTTAATTCATTTTTCTTATTTAAAATGGTTTTCACGTTAATATTAAGTTTGCTTAACAGTTTTGTAATATTATCTATAACTAATATTTACTGAAGCTAATGTTGTCTGAGCTGTCTGAAATAAAAATATGCGCAATATTAAAATTTAGTATTGATTTAACGATATTTCATTTTTAGACGTGTTTTAAATGCAAAGAGTTGATCAGAGGATCAAGCGTAAAGTTTGAAGGAAACGCATATCATACGAAGTGTTTTTTTTGTACTTCCTGCAAGAAAGAGTTGGGGGGTAAGATTGGCAAACTGTTTTAAATCTCTTTTTATTACCAGATGGTTATTTATGTGTGTGTGTGTGTGTGTGTGTGTGTGTGTGTGTGTGTGTGTATATATATATATATATAAACGTTTCTATTTTATTTAGGAATTCAATTTTATAAAAATGAGAACAATCCTTATTGCGATGATTGCTTTCTGATACATTTCGCCAAGCGATGCGCCTCTTGTTTTGATCCAATAGAAGGCAACACAAAGTTTATTGATTACGAAGCAAAGTATTGGCACAGCAAGTGTTTCATTTGCAGAAGTTGTGATAAGCAACTTGCTGGAGCAAAGTTTATAATGCGAGATGGCAACAGATATTGCTTGGAATGTAAATAGATGACTGCTAAACGAACTTCTTAGAATATTTGAATGATTTATTTCTGTTTACCCTTTCACTATTTCATGATATTTTATAATTTGTACGACCTTTTTTTTTTTCTTTCGAGTTCTTTGCTATGTATTAGTTTTAGGGAAGAGTTATTTTCAATGTGTTTATTTCAATTTTATTTATCTGACGGTTAAAAAGACGAGAGTGAAACAAACCTGTAATGAAATAAATGTAAACGACACTTTCGTGTAACTGCTAAAATAAATAATCAAAAGTTTTGCTTCTATACCTACTATCTAGGTAAATAATACTAATGTTAAATTGTGGTCAAGAATTTGATGGGTAAGTCTTCGGTAGTTAAATGCCACTATGATTCATTTTTTATGAAAACTGAACTGATTTCATAAAAAATGAATCATTGTGGCTGAAGATTCCTTTCGGAAAAATAAAAGTTGTAATCATAACCTCCGATGTTGAATATGTGGGGTTTTTAGCATCAATATATGCGCCTATGGTCAGTAAGATCAATGACTGTATCAATATATGCGCCTATGGTCAGTAAGATCAATGACTAATTGTTTTCTAAGCAATCTGGCCATGATAACCACCTGTTTTCACTTAGAACTGTATTAATCATTAAAACCAATATATCATAGTATTCGTTACTTTCTGTAGAAATCTTGGTATAAACTTTGATTTGATTTATAGCTTTTCTTAACAGATCGTTGGTTTGATGGCCGGCCTGATCTTGCTTTGCTGAGTACTGTGCCAATTTCTAGCCATTTGATGATAGAATTATTGATTAGGCTTTGAAAACAATTACAGCTATTTCGCGTTCACTTTCGTTACCATGATGCGCAATTTTATGATTCGTTCATCAAGCACCTTTTCTTTTGCCATTTTTTAAAGACACTTATCTAGAAATAAATTTGTGCGGAAATAAAATTTATGCAAACGATATTTAACAACTTTTAGTTGATTTGAGACATTAACAACAGAATAATTGCAGTATTTCAACTACAATTATTCTGTTGTTTCAAATCGGGACGTTGGTGAAATTTTCACAACTAAACTGTTAATGAAACAGTCTTTCATCAACAATTTATTATTTCTTTTAAGACCATATAGGGCATATATGAGACCGTATAAGATATGTGACGAAATAAGAAAACACTTCCCATAGACTTTCAAAAAAGTTTACTTTGAACAGTATTTGTAAAGACTTGATAAGTAAACTGCGCATTAACTTGCACATCATAAATTTTTGCCCAAAACGAAGCTAGTTTAAATAAATTGTTCTCCGCTGAGTTGGACAGATTTCTTTTTAGCATTAAATATCCTTTTGGATAATTTTTTTAAACCCTCTTGAAGTTTTGATTTTTTATTCACAACAAAAGTTTTTTAATTTGAAAAAGATGAATTTCTTAATCAAATAATTATTTTAAAACACTTCTGTTAAAAGTGAATCTCGTAAACACCGTTGCAATACAAAAAAGCAGCCACATAACTGTTTTCAAGAGGTACATTTTATTCAGACTAAAGAAGAATTATTACTCTAGTTTTTTAGAAAGAAATTTAAACCGATAAATCATGAATATTAACATATTTATATATATAAAAAAAAACTTGTCCTTGTCTGTAAGAATAAGTCAACATAAGAGATTAATAGTTGAGTTAGGAGCTCGACTATAATTACCCTGGATATGCTAAGGTATTCTATATAATCAAATTTAGTCATCTAGCACGCATATCTTAAACAAATATATAAAACGGAACATACAATTAGGGCGTGTTATGGGTGTATTTATTAGTCAATACCAGCCATCTATTATTAACTTGTATAAAAATCTGTTCTTTACATCTTACTGGTATATTTATATTACTTTCGCATATCCATGAAATTTCTTGTAGTTCCCTAGTGATTTTGTGTAGTTACGCAGTCATTGATTCTTTGAACCCTTTCATTAAAACTTTTTTAAGTGAAAAATATTCAACAAACTGATCGACTTCTTTAAAGCTTCCCATAATTTTATTAAACAAAAATTCATTTTAGTCCACGATTTAAAAATATATAATCAAATAAGATAATTACAGATAACAAAATTTCAGAGTATAAAATTTTGTAAAAACAAATCTATAACTAAAAGGATTTGATGAAATCCGATAAAATAATAAATAGCGTAATGCAGCACACGAATACTCGTAAATTAGCGGCGCGGCATTGGTTACTAAATAAATACTTCAAAAACATGAAGAAACTCAGAACAAAAAATTCTGTGACAAATTACCAAACAGAAAACACGACAGTATATAAACACCACAACATAATCCAATATGGATTTTTTCGTTCTGAGAACCATAAAAAGTTGGTTTAAAAAAGGTCGTATTATAAACATGTCGCAAATTACATAAAAATTTGTACTAAATCAAAAGTGTCAGGTGGATTGTTTAATAAATTATCTAAATCAGAAACTTCGTCAGAACTGTTGACATGTGAAAGAGGTGTCTGCATCATATTACTTGATGACTTTGCAGGGGAAACTATTGCCTGCGTAACAAGTCGTTTATCAGCATCTGATACATTTGAATTAGGCATATGCCCATTCATAAGGTTCGTCGGAAGTTCATTTTGCACTAAGCTATGAGAATTTTGTTGAGGCTGAGTAAAGTTACGAGGGTTATTATTAAAATTACGTACATAATTTAAATCTGTATCGACAGACATAGGGTTCGTTTTTGTAGCTTGTAAAAATTCATTGTTTAGGGTATTTTGAAAGTGTGTTTGTGGCAATGTGGAAGGGTGAGATTGCTGCTGGGCATTAAAGTTCATTTGTTGCTGATGCAGCTGTTGTTGACGGTTTTGCATAAACATTATTTGACGCTGTTCATTATTCCAATTTTGATTATAGCTTGGGTTATTACTATTTAAGTTTACTAAAGGGGAGTCAATTTGATTACCAGTGTAATTATTAAAATGCTGTGGACTACCAGGTAAACTTGAATTATTTGCAGGAATACTTACAGATCGTTGAAGTGGTGGAGGAGCAGAGTATCTATTCAAATTAGTCATTGGATTTCTTAAATGCATATGATTGTTTTGATTAATAACTGGTGTTGAGTTCCCAATAACCATAGGATTACCTGAACTGCCACTCAAGCCAATTCCAGTATTATCTGGTTGTGAAAAATGAGATAGTTTAGAGCCAGTTTGCATGGTTTGGTTTATGAGCATATGTCCTGTATCTATGTCTTGGCCTGGATACTGTGGCGGGGATTTCGTTACATTGTTGAACATTTGAGGTTGCACATGATTACCTTGCCGAGTAGTGCCAGTCATCTGAGTGTTATACATTTGATTAATCTGTTGCTGATCAAGCATGAAGTTGTGTAGCATTGCACCTGCACGATTTTGCTGAGAATAACCTGATGGAGTATTGTTTTGAAAAATTTGACCAGTTCCAGTATCTATTTGATATGGTGGTGGATAAAAACCCATGGAAGAATTTTGCTGTACAGGCATAGCAAATTGGTCATATATTTTATGCTGATTATATGACTCAAAATCATTGGGAAATTGAAAAGAATTTTGCTGCTGTTGAATGTTATTTTGCATTTGGGATGACATAAATTGTTGGTTTATATAATGATTTCGTGACATTTGTTGTTGTTGATATTGTTGGCGAAAAAACTCTTGACGTTTTTTTATGTGTTCTTGAAGTTTTTCACGAGCAGGGCCAGTAGTATTCTGAACATAAGGATTATTCATATCCATCATATTGCCCATCATAGATTGCTGTTGCCTATTCATTCGATCGATAATTTGTGGACGCATAGTAGGAGGCTGCTGCAAGGTTGGAGGAATGTCTAATTGTGCAGATGAAGGTATACTTGAAAGCATATTTGGCTGTTGCATTAAATTTCCAGTAGCAGATTGCATGTTTAATGGACTAAGAGGGTTACTACTTAGTGAAGCTTGCATGTTACTAAATTTGCTTTGGTTTTGTTGATTCATTAAAACTGCATTTATTGCATTAAGATTAACATTTCTAGTAGAGGAATGACTATGTTGCTGATTAGAAATATCAATGTTTTGCATTTGAGTATTTGATGTGGAATGAGAAAGATTATTTGAACTATTGTTTATAGCATCAGCATTTGACAAAACTCGTTTATTAGTGTGGCTGGCGAATGAGTTTGAATTAGCTTGTGAATTCAGCATATTATTAGTCTGAGCTTGAACATTAATAGCACCTTGAGAACCATCTACTTTCATGCTATTTTGAGCAGAATGATTCACATCTGATTGATTTTCAGCTTTAATGTTTTTAGATGTATTACCTGTTAACTCTCCAAACAATGTAAATTCACCAATAGTATCAAGGTCACCTAGGTCACTTTTATACCCTCCACTTGTAATTGTTTTAATGCTTTCTACAGGTTGCCCAGAAGAATTTATTGTACAGTAAGAAACAGATGTTGAACATTCAGTTTTAACATGGTTAAAGTTTGAGACTTTTTCTATTTTTTTTAAAGTATCTGGTAAAATACTATCAGTGGGATTTGACGTTATGTTGTTCATCATTATGCTATTGTTAAGGTTCATTGTAGGAGTGGGCTTCATATTATTGTTCGATTTATTAGTTTTTGTGTTAGCTACAGTATTTACTTGCTGAAAAGGATTCATATTTGGCTGTATATTTGAATTCATATCATAAGTCATACTTGTGTGCATATTTTGAAAGGTTTGATTGTTTTCATTTCGCCGAGATACTTTCATTAAGGTTTCATCCATAGAGCCATTATACAACTCATATGGTCTTTTTTGTGACCCACTCTAAAAGAAGACAACCCATCAAATCAGTTCTAAATTTAATTTTCTTAATTTTTAAATTAGAGTAAACTAAATGTAATATCTAAGAGTAAAGAGGAAATAATAAAATAAATAAAAATATGACTATAAATAACAATATATATAAATAAATAGATAACAATTTAAAAATTTAACTAGATGAGATTTTATTATACCTCTATGCAAAGAATCTTTTGTTAAAAAAGATCCATGTTATTACAATATCATTCTAAAAACTTTAGTTTCTCAAAATTATAAAAAAACTTCAACTTCAATCAATTAGCAGAAATTTTACGGTAATAAGTGAAAACCTTCACAGCATTATTTGTGAAACACACACACATATAATAACATTATTATAAGATTATATTAATTTTTATGATTTTAACAATTTTCTTTAATTTTTTTTTTTTAACAAAAAAAATACGAACATAACTTATAACTTAACAATGAACATAACATAATTTAACATAACTTTATTAGAACATAACTTTTTTATTTACAATACTTAATAGATATAACATAGATAAATTATATAGACTAGTATAATATTAGATTGAAATTATGAGGTAAGAAAAAATGGATAGATTTACAATATTAGTTGAAGTTTTAGCAATATTTTCCCTTCAAACTTCTGCACTGAGTTTTATGGGATTTATATCACATTTTACCAGCATCCAAGAAAAGATATCCAGTCCCATTTTTAGCTATAATACTATCCAGCTCCGTGTTTCTATTCCAGCTTTATACAATAAAACTTCTAGGGTTAAAATCTAAAATCTTTTAAATCTATTCTCATGATTAACTGGCAAAATTGATAATAAATTTATTACAAGATAATTATGGCTAAAGAAGGTATTGATACATCCTTACTGTTAAAATAAGTAAATAAAAATAAATGTATATTATTGCAAAAATACAAGATAAACCAAAGAAATTACTTAAATAAATATATATATAAAAAAATATACATCTTAATAATTTTACTCAATGAAAGATCCAAATAAAAAAGGTGCAGAAAGTTGAGGAATGATATTTCTTGTTTTTGTTATTTATCTTAACATCATTTCAGTGATAACATGTAAGAGTAGAAATATATGAGGAGAGTTGAGAATGATATTTGAAACATATAGTTACAAAATGTATGACAATCATTCATCATGACCACCATGATCATGATAAATAAAAAAAAAAACGCATCTAGTTAAAAAAAAAACACAACCCTGCTGTTCATCGAAATAATATCTATGATAACTATAATGTATTGCAGTAATTATAATTATAATGTATTGCAGTAAAGTTTGTGGTTTTAAATGCTAACATTTTTAAGATAAAAATGTTAAAATAAAAAACATTTCTTTAACTCTAGAAACAAATATCTGTTTGCTAGTTAATTTTTTTTAACACAATAGGTGAGAAAGCAGTCATCAACTCATTTACAAGAAATAAATTTTACTCTTAAGTGCCAATTGTATGGTGTGCAGAGAAATAACTTAAATGAAGTAGCTATTTTACATTACAAGAATTATTGCTAATGATATAAACATAAAAGTGACAGTTACAACAATCACTGATAATGATAATGATAATGATGATGATGATGATGATGATGATGATGATGATGATGATGATGATGATGATGATGATGATGATGATGATGATGAAATACTGATTAGGATAAAAATCTGATAAGAATAAGCGCTGATTAAAATAGCAATGACAATCAAAATAATGATTACCAACAGCAAACCTTCTACAACAATAAAATAGTAACAGTAAATTCAGTGAAATCGATGGGAAAAAAAAAAAAAAAAAACAAGTGTAAAATAAATGTTAAATAATACTTTTATTGATCTCTTTCTTCCAGACTGTAATATATACCACTGTTGGTCCAAAAATTTGAGATAATTGTGCCCTACCATTTTGAAATTATTATTTAATTTTAATTATCTTTACAGCCATAACAGAACTATTTACATTTTACAGTATGCAACTGTTGAAAAGAACTTTACTCCTGCTCAAGTAATTAACTTCAGAAGTACTAAATACTCTTGTCAGCTTTAAATTCCACAAAAAAAAAAGTTACAAAATTTTTATAACTTTGTTTATAAATAAACTTCAAAAAAAAAAAACAAAAAACATTGGTTTAGAATTAAACTTTGAACTTTGTTACTTAAAGTGCCAAATATTAGAATAAATATTGAATCATATAAATGGTATCATAGTTGTACAATTCAGTTATAATAAGTAGATATAAAATTACCAGGGAAGCCCCTGATTGCTTTATGAGTATGAATATATGAATTTGTAAAATGAATACATAAAAATTTAAATATTTATGCTGTAATAGTTTTCACTTTAAATAATTTAAAGTAATGCACATTCAATAATGCTTTATAACTCATGCCATTCAAGTTTTTTTCTTTCTGTATCAAGTTAATATAAAACAACAGGATGTCTAAATACTTAATCATGTTGAATTATAACATTTAAGTTCTTTAAAAACTAAAATTTTAATACCATAAAATTAATTTTTAAAAAATCATTTATATAAATTTCTTAAGATCATTAATAGAAATCTTAAAGATCCTTAATAGAAATCATAATTCTTCTATTTTACATAATATTGTACTTTTGAAATTGGTCCACACAAACATAAATATATGCAACTTTGTATCAGTTTAACTATGTAAAAATTTTAAAAAAAATACATTTAGTGTTACTTACATGGTGTAAAACTAATTTAATAACTAATTTATATCACTTTTTTTTAATAATTAGTCTATATCATGTTAAATCACTATACTATTTTTAAAATAGTTCAGTTGGTATTTTGATAGCAGCACAAACATCTTAACACAATTTTACAGAAACTCTTTTAAAAATTTGAAAAGATTTTTGACTGCCATACTTATAAAGAAAGAAATCTTTATAAGTATGGCAGCCAAAAAAAAAAAAAAAAAAAGGTGAGAGTATTAGCTGGCAAAATCACATCTTTACAAGGTAGTTTAAGTTATTGCGATCATCAGTCATGCATAAGCCTGCAAATATAGACTAATTACATTATTTATACTTGTATGTACAAATTTAAATACTTTTCTAATTGATTGCTAACTTAACTAACCTGTAAAATTTCATTTGTGGTATCAAACATTTTTTCTCTATCTCCATTTTGTTGATCATTTGAGCCATTTTTTACATGTTTATGAGCAGCATATTGTTTTTGCTTGCTGGGCTTTGAAGTTTGATTTCGACGAGCTAGTGCAAGAAGTTGATCAGCTTGAGCTCTATCTTCCGCCTCTACTAAAGGTAGAGTTGCCAGGTAATGGTTGTGGACTTCACTACGTCTTTCATTAAGGTCCTGAAAATGCTGTCGAAGAGCTTCGATTGTTTTCGCTCTTGCTTTAGTGTTATTATCCATAGCAAATTTTAACATAAAATACCATTAGGTGAACCACATAAAATGTCTAGTTAGATAATCCTAATTAATTATAAAATTTTCATTATTAACATAAGACCACCATCTTTACGACTGCTAAAATCATGCCTGGATTTGATTGCTTAATTTTTAACACTCCGTAATGGCTCAAATAACTTTTACTACTTTTACTCATATAGTTTAGGAGAAAATAAATACTTACAAAACAACTTTTTTATACAGAACTTTAATTCAAAATAAAGAATAAGTATAAAACATCTAAACTTTGTGATGCTATTAATTAAAATTAAAAACTATATTGAATCTTAATTTTAATAATATCATAAGCAGATATGCTCTATTTAAATAGCTTGTTATGGTAAATTTCTTTCAAAACAGCGATCGATACAAGTTAATTTTCCGTTTGTTTATTCATTGAACTCTGTGATTGACATGAAGTCGTTTTAGACGTCTAAATACGATTTAAAGTAATTGGGGTGTTCCTCAGTTGTCCATTCAGAAAAGAAAAAAAGATTAGTATAAAATACCTAACTCATATTGCGCAATAATTTACATCATTCTCAAGACCTTTTCTAACTTAATCGTACTTATATTTTGACGTTAGGCGAGTTAGAAATTGTATTAAAGTATTCCAAAACTAAACTTTCCCCAGAAGGTAACTCTTATCAAGATTTTAAACTATGAGAGACGCTGAAGATCTCGTTAACGGTTTTTTTTTGTTAAAAATTTATGTATGAAATAAAACATTCAGAAATCGGTCACTTTTAACAAAACGTTGTCTTTAACTTTAGGTCTACAATGCGCAACTGCGGTATCTTCTATCTTCTAAAAAGACGAAAGCTGTCAATCCACTGAAGGAATTATAACTGATTGTAAAATAAAATGAGATTTTTGGACACTTGATTCAGTTAATTTTTAAATGAATTTTTTTTTTTTTTTTTTTTTTTTTTACTATATGAAAATAGATGGGAATGGCTAAGGTAGTTTTAAAATCTTCAACGATGGACGAAGTCTAAAAGAAGAACTTCTTGTTGGTTACTCTCTTAAAAAAATACATTATTAAACCAAAACATATGTTTAATCTACTGTCGCTCGCAGCAAAGTTTTTCTTTTGAAAGTATTATCAACGTCATTTTCTTACTCCTAGCGCCATTTTCTTATTTGTTTTTACCAGAGGCTGATAAAGGTTTCAAACTTTTTGAATTCATGTTTTTTAAAAAATTATTTTTTTAAAATTTCTGTGTCATATATAGCAGTTGGTAGTCGCAAGTTAAATATAAAAAAACTTGGCAGGTGAAAAAAAGGGGTAATGCAAGAACCCTGAAAAACCTTCCTCTAACAAGCTTGATTATCAACTAATATTTACAAATGTGCAAATGTTTTTACTTGATAGTTGACTAAAGTTGTAAGCAGATATTATTTTAATCCCACAACAGCGAGTCCTCAAGATTTATATCGTTATTTAATGACCTCTGCCAATTTAGATTTCTAGACTTAAACAAAGTTATCCGCAGTTGTTTATAGATCTTATATATACTTTCTAGATCACGTCCATCGAGTGCCATATTTTTCCATACTCTAATTGTTTATATTCGTTCACAATTCTGGAGAGTTAGTTAAGACGAGTTAGTCAAATTTTCATTGAAAATTACAAAATTTTTAGCTTCTTTTATGCTAAATAGAATAAATAAAACTTTATTTTCGTTTAGTAAAACTATTTCTGTTTCTGTTGAAAAATAATAGTTTTTAAAAAAATGCCAATTTAGAGAGAATTAAACGTCTTAGTAAAAGGGTTATTTTTAAACATTATTGCGATTTCTCTCAGTCAACTTACTTCAAACTGCCTTTAACAAAGTTATAAAGTATCCTTAATTTGAACAAAGTTCTAGATCAAAAACTTTTGTAAAATGTATAAACCCTGTAAATTCCTAAAAACATGTTTTTTCAATCAAAAATATTAAGTTCTCCATTTGTAAGTTATATAGTACTCAAAAGACTGAAATGCTGGCAGCTGTAGTTGTTATCTTGTAGTTTTTTGATGATTTTTCTATTGTGTAAATGTCTTTACATCAGTTAAATAATTTTCAGTACAGAGCGATGTTTTACATCAGTTAAATAATTTCCAGAGCGACACCCAATTTAAATAAAAGTATTCAAGGTCTTGAGATTTCACAGGTCTGGAAATTATAGCTAAAATTAGCATTCTAATGTATACCGGATTTTCTACCAAAATGATTTATTCACTGTCGTGCGTGTTGACTATAAAGTATAAGACCTTATGAAGTTTTAAGATGTTTTGATTTTTCTTTCATATATACTTCATCAATTTAAATATTTATATATCCAAATATAAGCAGTAGTTAAAAATCCAATATGGTGTATCTTTAGTAGAAGTTCTGCTACCATTCTATGAGATGCTCATGTACTCTGAACAAATTATAAATGGTATTATTAAAATGAAAAACCTTATTAAAATCAAATGAAACTCTTTAAAGACGATGTTTCTGCAGCCTAAGTTAAAGCAGCTTAGCAAAAGAAAAGAATTCATTTATGCTGGATAATTCTGTAGAGCATTCTAATTATTCATATTCATTACACAGAGCTTGCAACAACTTCCAATATTATTGAGAAAAATTGCTTCTTGCAGAACAATCAAAGAAAAAAAGTCATGATAGTGACCAAGCCTTATTCACATCTAAAAAAAAAAAAAAAGTAATAATAATAAATCAACTTAATCAACAAAATGTAACATTCAGCAAAGACGAATATAAAAAAATTAACAAAACCATGCATGGTATTTAATGTATGAGATTGATTTTATCAACCAGACATCAGTTTACGAGACACTGGCTTATCAAAATATGAATTATCAATGGAACCTTTTGATGATGCTCTTTACATTAAAATTTTTCTACAGAACTACCACACCATTTTTATAAGACAAAAACAAAAAAGAAATTGAAGCAACTATTGAGCTCTCATCTGAGGGAAAAGTTGTCAAAAAAGTTGTTCACTACAGATCATTCATAATAAATATTTTCAGAAAAAGTTTTTTTTTAAGATCATTTGACTGATTTTTTTACTACAATGTGCCAAGTTCTAGAAATACAATACAAACCAGAATCGCACCAACCAACTTATTTTGAATTTGTATGTAGTAATATTTAATGTTTAGTATTGATTATGGAAAATCTTGGAGAAAGTTCAAATGTTTTTACAATTCAAAAAATGTTATGGTAAATATTTCATTTCTTTAGCCTCCCTTCTGACCAATTTAGAATTGTTTCCAGAAGAGTTGCAAACACTGAGAAAGTAGAGAGGCAGTTTAACTTTACCATAACAAATGCTACATCAAACCTAGCATGTTATTTCAGATGCATTAATAGGGATACAAGTATCCAACAAATTAAGTTATAACTTTAATAAAACTTCCTTATAAAAATTGTGCGCTTCAAAGTTATACAAAGTTGTTCAATCAAAATCAAGTACTACTATACTGTTTAGAATAATAAGAAATCACTTAAAAGAATATCAGGCAAAGCTAGAAAATCTAGCTGGTTTTCTTATTGAACTAAATGCTTATATGTGAGGAATTTTATAAATTTAAAAAACTACTAGGAAGAAATATCCCAATATATTAATTCCTGCATATAAAAGAAAAGTTGAAGATAAAATCTTTTTTTTTAGGTACTATTTGCTTCCTATTGTATCATTCCTTTGTGATTGAAAATCATTTGTCTTATTCATCAAAATTATAACTAACTATGGTGCTTTGTATCATAAAACTGTTTGTATCGATAGCAATTTTTTTGTTTTGTGAATTTGTTATCATATTTATAAAATATAATTTTCTTATGAATGGATTTGAAAAGTTTAAGTTTATATTGATATTGATATGTGTTTGCTTAAATAAAAATCATTTAAGTAAAAGTAAAAAATAAATTTTAAAAAAGCATTTGCGGGATATGTATTAGCAATTTTTTATGTATTTACCTCTCTAAGGCTAAGGCGGCCACTACTGTTTAGAGGGGTACTTCTTATTACCTTTTGCAACTTTCTCAACCTACATATATGATGGAGGCTTTACTTAACGGAGATTTTTTTTAGAAGTCTCTGGCAGAATTGAAATAAAGTTCTTTTTAGTAGCAGTCATGTAACGAGTATTGTGCAAAAGTGGGAACTTTTTTGGTTTAAACTAACATTTTAACCTGTATGAAACAAAAAGGGATTTCATTAATTTCCTTATCAATCTTCATATAAATAATTGAAAGAACTAACAAGACAAACAAATAATAAACCAAATAAACGTTATGATCGTTAGCTAAAAGCTCAAAAATAAACATGACACCCATTCGTCACTGCTGTCAAAAGCTACATTGACGGACACGATAACCATTAGCCGCTTCAAAGTCTTACACGTCATACATTCAGTAATGTTTACATTCAATAATGATATTGAAGCTTATGAGCTTGCAGTAGTTAATCTTAAGTTGATTAGCGTGAAACCTATCGTGAAGCCTAGAAAAATTAATAGTCCCTTACTTCTAGTTAACGCAGGTCATAAAAAGCAAGTAAAAATTTCGGTTATTTGTTAGAGAAGAAAAATCAAAAAATGTAAAATATAGCAAGTTTACATGATTTTTTTAAGTAATCGATATTTATATTTTCTATTAATCTACTTTTAATTCGATGCAAAAAACGAAATAGATGAAGAAGCACCTTTTCTCTTAAACGCGTAAAGTTTTTTACGTAACCTTACTTAACGAACCTTTGCATGTAGCAGGCTATTTCTAAAACAAGAAATAAAGACTGTATAGCGTTATTAGCCTAAATTGTTTGATAAAAAAAGAGCTACTCTTATACTAGCATACTAGTCCCAGCATAGAAGAAGTATCTGAGATGGTATGTGAAACAGAAATTTGATGACTTATAAGCAGTTTAAAGACTTCTTCTTTGAGGTTTGCTCTGATCTAGCTATGTCACTGTATCGCATAAGAAAAGGAATGATAAAATAAAGCAACTTTAGTTGAACATACAGCAAAAGTTAAAACAACTTTAAATAAATATAACAAAGCTTTAGTTAACTTGTAAAGTTTAAAAAAGAAACTTGTATAATTCAAAATAGAAAAGTTTTATATATCTTGAGCTATATTTAAAAAATTTTAAATCCCTAATTCTATTTTAGCAGGTTTTAATAATAATTATATCAATAAAATAAAAGAATTTTATACATTTGAACTTTTTTTAGAACCGGTATATATATTTGCAATTTAAAAATCTCAGTTTTTTTCTTCTAAGTTGAAAGGAATGTTATTTTTATTAACAAATACATGAACTTTCGGTTTTCCGTTCCAACATTTTTATTTTTTTATTTTTTACCGTTTTCCGATTAGTTTAGATCGTAGGTTGCTAAATATAAATTATCATAGCGTGAACTTTAAACGTAGGTTGTGATTAAGTGTCGGGGTTTGGTTTTTCTTTTAATAATAACCAATTTAGACAAACTTCTATATAATTCTATTATAATAAATTGAATTTTCTGAGGTTTATTAAAATAAAACTCTTTATGCGTTTAAAACAGCAAGCGTTTTTGGTGTGACAAGTTTAAACTTGTTATTTTTGAAAAATTAGTTTAACGGATTTTATCCAACATCAATTGTCACAACGTTAAAAAAAAAAAAGAAAAATGGTCTGTTTATCAAATTTATTTGACATTTCTTCAATAACTTGAGCATGCTAAGTCTGAATATGACATTGGCTTTTTAATTGCATCAACCGTTTGATCATAAAACCAAAAAATCAATTAAGCATATAAATAATATTAATCGTATTGCATGAGATACAACTTTAATGAATACATTTACTAGTTCAAGAATATTGTTATGTTACAAAGCATCATATTAAATCACATTACATACACATGTTACATAATGCTGCAATTTACTAGTCTGTGACAATCTTATAAAACACTAGAAGTGAGCAGTAGAACGTGGTTTTCTTTTATGAAGCTTGTCCTCATCGCGTATCAAACACCAGATGTAGTCACCCATCATAGCTGCATACCTTCTTGCTTGGTAGCTGCATCCCTTCTCCCCTGGTATCTTTTCTCTATAGCAAGAATATCCTGATGAAAACGTTCTCCGTGCTCTTCACTTTCACAACCCAATTTTGGTCTGAAAAAATCCAAGTGTGTATACAGGTAATGCAGCTTTATTAACATTCTGGATTTCATATCTGCGTACAGTAAAATTAAGTTTTCCACTTGCACTTGTAGTTATCACTCTTTTTGTTGCTTAAAAAACTATGAACAAAATGTCTAAACGCAATCCATGCTTCGGAATAAGCTACTAGAGTCGAAGGATATTGATTTCCGGAGAAAAACTGCCTTCAGACTTCTTTTTGAGCAGTCAATCAATAACCACTGCTCTTTAGAATTGTGAACAAAGCTAATGTCATCGAAAAGACCATAAGCGTCATGACAACAGCACAGTGATTTTGATGCTACATAAAAGTATGCAAATATTTCGGGTCTTTTTTGGTATTTCGAGGTTCTACAGCTTTGATCTAATAAATTCCATTCTTTTTAACGTGATGTCAGAGGTTCTGCATTTGATTTAATAAGACCTAGACCATGTACTAAATAATCAAGTTTTTGTTGGTTAAATGAGGTGAATCATTCATTTCCATGAAAAACTTTAACTCTTTTGTTTCAACCCTACAAGACTTTACGCAGATTTCTGCGCAAAAGTCTTGAAAACGAAGAATTCTCCGTAAAGCCTTGAAAGGTTGAAACAAAGTAATATAGGGGCAAGTGAGGTATCGCAAAAATTTTTCCAAAACCTTACACTTTTGTATGCCTAAATATATACGTTAATTTAAATTCTATTTTTTTTCAAATTATTGATGTAAAAGTTGGTACTTTACTTTTTATTATTGGTTTTTAACGGAAAAACGCCGATGCTTAATTTTAATAAGATTGCTTGTTATAAACTTGAATTGATATAGAATTGTTATGAGAAGGATCTCTTATCAATTTGGATTTTCATTATCACGGACAAAGATTTTGTAATTGTCTTCTGCAGAGATTCTCACTCAGCGCAAATGTAGGGTAAGGTTGCCAATATTGTACCCCCTAAGACAAAACTAAAAAATGTAGGTAATCTACTGAGTGAAAACATGGATTTTCAATTGGATTTCATAATTTAAGGATTGTTTGTTGTAAAGATGTTAAAAAAACTCAAAATTTAAAAAGCGTTAAGTCTCGAAGAATCAAATTAAAAAAATAGCGCTAAGAGTACAATTAAGGAAACTAGATCCTTAATTGTACCATTTTAATCCAATATAGTACCACTTTCTTGATTTCAATTACTTTACAGCTTTGCAAATATTTTATGATTTTAGATTTCAGGGATTTAAAGAACTGATTAAAAGGAATGGTTTTTATAGAATCAGCAATTGGAAATATTCTGATATAACATAACATAACACCTAACTGCCCATAATATAATGAAATGAAGTTTTTTATTTAATAAACTCTATGCAACTTGAATTTTTTTTTCTTCTGGAAAATGCCGAAAACAGGTATCACCACATATGGTACAATTTTTATTTAAATTGTATGTTTACCAATGGGTTAGCTAAGATAAGAATAGAGGAGGAAGGTAGGTATTAAAGATAGTTATACTAAATAATGTAAAACAATATATATTATATCTGTTTTAAAAACAACCACACTAAATATTGTAAAATAAAATACATAAAAACATTATTTTTGGCAAAAGTTTCAGATATATTATGTCTGTTTTTGATTAACACCTGCACAGCCAACATGACACCAGCCTTGACATATTGGTAAAACTGAACTAGAGAGTGCATCTTTTTAAGGACTGCTTGTCAATACAAGAGTTATACTAATATTTTTATTTTTTGTTTAAGTGGTGAAGTTCGTATTGTAAGTATGGATATTTTTCTAATTGGAATCTCAAAAGGATTTTGTTAAACTTTACAAGCGTTTTTTAGCGGTCAGAATGGTTGCGTCGGTACAATTTAGGACATGCCTTGAGGTACAATTTACGCAACTTATCTGACATACAGTTAATTAAAAAATTTGACCACTAAAAATGAGATATTTTAAATTCTAGGTATTTATTTTGAATTTAGATAAATTATGCTTTAACATAAATACACTGAACAAATCATATCTTCTGCTTTTTTTAGTGAAATATGTTTAGCCATAAAAACCTAAAATAAGAAATCTCCAATAACAAACCAACAAGAGCTTACTCTGGCCTTAATGCAGTTGGATGACAAAAAAAAAACAGTTGACTCCTTAATTTCATTCAGCAAAGATAAAAAATAAGTTAAAAAATTTCTTGTGGGTTGTAAAAATAACGAGTTATGTTAAAAGTACAATATAGGTATCGGTACAATATTAGCAACCTTACCCTATGGGCGAATAATATTACTCATAAGCGAATAATATTATTTATTTGAAACAATTCAACCTCAATCCATGACTAACGTGATTTAGGAGTTACAAGAACCAAGACAAGTAGTCGCAGATTCTGTAAGTCACGGACAAAAATTTTGCCTTGAAATTTTGAACTTTATTTAATCCCAGTTTAATCTTAAAAAGTGCTTTTGTTGTTATTTGGATTTTTTTTGTCTGACCATGGTCCGCTTAAAAATATTGAGACCTGATTTTATGCATTTCTAACGGATGTGTAAAAAATCAGCCAAATCTAAAGGCTTGGCTGGAGAAGGAAGTTATAGAGAACAAGCCGAAACTTTTTGATTTGTGTGGCTTTTTTATAACTTTTTTCTCGTTTTCTATAACCCCTTTCTCTGTAACTAATCGGAAGTTTTAATTGAGAATTTAAAAAAATATAAATAAAACAAAAGAATCTAAAAGACTATGTATTTCAATAATGGTAAAAAAATGCGAGTTGTTAATCCGGTTTTTCTGGAAAACCTGTTACTACCGTTATCTGTTTTCCAGCAAATGAGGATTTGAAAATGAGGATTTGAAAAGCAAATGGATGAAGTACAAAAGCAAATGGATGGAGTATGTCAACAAAATGAGTTGATTCGACAAAAGATTAGATTAATAACTAAACTTAAATCAATTCTGATTCCAAAAATTACAGAAAGCATAAAAGTAGCAAAAGATGTACATTTAATACTATTTTAAAAGGTAACCTCTTCTTTTTTGGTTTCAAAACTTTTCCTTTCAAAGACGATGTTTACATTTTTCTCAAAAAAGTGGCAAAAACATAGGTCAATTTAGACAAATTTTTGGTGCCCTTAAAAGGTGTTCTATGCTCAGAAAAAAATAGTCTAGTCTAACAATTCTTATCAAGGGAAGCATACAGCCACTAATAAAATTATTGGCTCACCCTTAAATATTTAGTAGTTTTTGTTGTTTGAGTGTAATAAAATCATTAACTAAAAATAAAAGTATTTTTCTTTAAACATAAAAACATTCGTTGTAGTATAACTCATCTTAGAAAAAATGAAAATTGAAGAGAATTTAGTATCTTAGATATTATATTTCAAATCTATCAGCCAACGCCTTGTGTACCGCCTGCTCTCCTCCAGGGAAAACCCGGTAGTAAGTCGTCTCAGAATTTGTCTCCCCTTTGAAAAGCGGACTGAAGACAAGAAGCATCAATTTAATATTTCATACACCAGCATAAGTTGGCTACTACCCTTGATACTTGCCATTAGGCCGAATTTAGTATTTTATGCTGCCCCCTTTATTTACAACAACAAATTGTACAATTTGTGTTATACTAATAATACACTTAAGAACCATTTCTTTTAACTTGTGGTTATGGTTGCGAAATCAAATAAATTTTTCTTTTAAATAGGTCTTACTTGTAACCTTCTCATTTGAAATTTCTCATTTCTGTTATTCTCACAAATTTTCTATTAGGTTAGGATCAGTTGAATTGCCTTGAGTTTCCTAATGGATTTTGCAGTGTGACATTAGCGCAATCAAATAATTTTGTTTCATTATTAGATAATCAATTATTTAATTGAGGTGTGACTATGCCTTAAGAATAATTTTGTACTGGGCTTGTTTTATATTTCCTTCTACAATTTAGAGGTGCCTAAGTTCATAGCCATTTATAGCCAAAACAACAGTTCTGAAGGGTGTTTATGGTTTTATTACACAAAATTTAGAAATTTTCTATTGTATTTGAAAAAAGAACTTATTGGAAATATACTTTCATTATTATTCCTCTTACTTTGTATCATTTATTCTATATTATGAAGAGGGGAATTTTGTAAACAGAGTTTGTTATGTATTAGTTAATTTACAGATATCTAATTATCAACAGTCAAACTTTTGAATGACTTTTTTGTCTCATTTTGTCTTTCAATATGGGTTTTCTACTTTTGATTCCCAGCCTGAACCTTTTAGAAATTGGGGGAATACTAGTAAAACTGGCATTGCAAATTTTGCTGAGAAAGTATACTTTCTCAGCAAAATTCAAACTGCGAACAGTAACTTCTACAGTGTCCACACTAAAGTGCTAAAAAAGCTAAAAAGCATTTAATTGTAGAGTTGGTTGTAAACCTGTGATTTTTAATTCGCATTTTAGTTCTCATCAACATTCTCATCTCTGGGAGTTATAACTTTTTTTCTGACCTCAATTACCTTGCCTCAGTGCTTTCAATGGGGCTGACAATACTTTTCATTAACCTTATTTATTACAAACATGCCTTTCTATAACTTGCTATTAGCTTAAACAATTCAGGTTTACCCGTTAGAATATCTACTTTAAGAAGAAAATATGAACAAAAGACGTACGTGTTTGTTTGATATATGTTTAATACAGTAATGTAATGTTTTGAATACAAAGAAACTAATATGTTTTGAACGCACCGATAACTCTTTATTCGAAATCCTTCAAATTTGGGTTTTATCTTTTATGAGGAATTTGTAAACATAGGCTTTTGTGTACGAAATATAGTTAATAATACACTTTTGTTCATCCAGAATTCTCCAGCTTAAAAATTTCTTCTTGAAAAAGTATACTAAAATGATGTTTTCCTTAAAACAGTGATCGTTTAAATTACCTTAACAACCAATTTTTAAAACAACGTTTAAATTACCTTAACAAACAACTATTTCGTCTGCAAATTGTACAACTTCTTATGAATTTTTTAAATTATGGCATTGTTTGCAAACATTTTTTGCATCACCAAGCATAAATATTGTTGATATATATATATTTGATATCTTTAAAAATATTAAACCTAGCAGCAAGATTGATGTTAATTTTGTAGACCGCTTTACAACTCGAAAGTGTGTAGCTCTATTCATAAGCTTTGTGCTTTTTGAGTTTTTATCTAAAAAGCCGTTAAATTTATATTTGAAGGTTTATTGCATGTATAATTTAATAATTGATTACATATATAGTGTAATTATTTATTGCATGCGTAGTGTAATTTTTTTTATTTATTTTTTTATTGCAAATTTCGTAATTCAAGCTGTTTTAGACCAATTCTGGATGAATATTTCCATCCGAAAATAAAAAATAGTGTTTCTAGAGGTTGGGTATTTGTAGGTCTGTTCTTTATAAAATTCTTTAAACTCTTTTGGAATTCTTATTTTATAGAATTCATAACCTTTATTCGTCAAATTAATGTTAACATATGTTTTGCTCAAATCTAAGTTCGGTCTAAAATCATACTGAATAATTGAAGGTGGAGTTTTCAAACCGATTTTCATTCATTTCTTGTCATTTTGACACTTAACATTACTTTCTGGCTTTTTTTTTATTTTCTTCCAAAGAAAACCCTTTATATATAATGCTGGTTAATAGTATTTATTGCTTTTCCTCAAGTTTAGGGATAGAGTTAACAAACATCATTGTAACACACATCTCCTTTGATGTTGAAAGCAGTGACAAAGTTAGATTGAGAAAGTGCAGATCATTCTCAATTATAATCACTGAAATTGCGGATGTATTCAATTAGTATTGTGCACATCTGCAACTTGCTGTCAAAGCAAAGTTTGTTGAAAAATGTTTCTGAACAAGTTCCCCTAAAAACCTCAAAATAATTCATACTTAACTTCTGTCGGTTATCTTTACAACATCTTTAAGCTTTAAATTTGCATGTGTTTAGTTCTCTATAAGATTATAATGAGCTTATGAAGTAAAATAATGAATGAAGAATGCTATGTTTAAAATTCACGGTTTAAGAAAATTATTAATTTTCATCCACTATGACAATTTTTAAGTGAGTGTTAAATTTTGTCTTGAAGCAAAAAATGATGAAAATGATGAAAATTTAAAAAAAAAAAAAAAAAAAAATGATGATGAAGATGTTTAAAAATGATAAAAAGTTTATTTAAAAACATTTTTTAATGAAATAAATCGATAAATCAAAGTTAGAGCAACAACAATAAACATCAGAACTAGAATTTAAAGTGTTCCCGTTCTTTAAATGGTTTCCCATTCTTGTTTTAGGCTACTTAATGAATTTATTCGGATCATCACTATTTCTTTACGCATCCAAACTTAAACGATCCGAAAGGATTCAAATCTGGTGGTCAAGCTGGCCAGTGCAATAAATTTATTTCATTTTCTTCCAACATTTTATTATTCGACGTTATTTATATATGATATGTCATTAGTATATCGATTAATTAAAACTAGTTCTAACTGATTAAACAGATATTCAGCTAGTACTGAGTTTTCACAACTTTTTTGACAGTCTCTATACGATTAGTCGATTTTACCGGATAATTTTCCGACAAACATCTTTATTTGTTTGCGTCTGACAGATTTTTCTCGTTCGGATCATAACGAAAATAAACGCTCTAATATAAATCTCTGCATATTACATTTTTTGAAAGTGTAGTACAAAAAATGTAGCTTAAGTACTTGGTATAAGGTCTTCAAGGTGTCTAGTAAAAATCCATTGTTATATGCTATTTACATTGCACCTGATTGTTGAGAACACAGTTTAGATAAACCATGATATCTGAAACAGCGGCTCAGGTAAATAACGAAAATAGTTAAAATGTGATTTGCCACACAATTGTATGAATATTTCCTTATGGTTTTTAATTTATTTTAAAAAATAATATAAATTTCACCATGTTCTTTAGTATTATAATTTAGATCATATATAAACTGTCCATTTCCTAGCTTGTTAACTGGGAAATGGACGTTTTTTAAAGGAAAATTTGAGCTATATTTTGTTCATTTTAGATAAAAGTGTTTATTTTGTATTTTAGAGTGAGGAGTTCAATTAATTTATCTAAAATAGCAAAAAAAAAAAAAATAAAGTCTACTCTTTATAAAATATTTTTATAACTGAATCTTTTTTGATGCGAGAAGAAAAAATATAAATTTATGAGATTAAAATATAGTTATAATTCCATATAAGTTATACTCACAGAAAATAGTAAAATATTCAAGTGTTTACTAAAAATGCTATGTTTAGAATCTTTTATAGTTTTGGTGAAAACATGAGATAAAAAAGTCCTTTAAAAGAACTATTAATTTACATCCACTATAACAATTTTTAATTGAGTGTTAAAATTTGTTTTTTAGTCTAAAAAAGTATATCCACCCAGACATTATCTTAAAATTCTTTACCTTAGAAATATGTTGATTGCTGTATAGCTTATTGACATAACTCAAAGTGTTTTGATTTTCAGGAGAGCAAATTTATGTCCCAATTAAGTCCTAATTATAAAGTTACCTCAAAGTAATTACAAATGATAATTTATTTATTGTAACAAATATGATTAAACATGGGGTATAAATACAAAAATAATTTATGCCAAAAAGTTATGTCAGTATGCTATACAACTATCATTATCATCGCATGCTTTTGTCATCACAAAAACTGGTTTCCTTAACCTTTACATCAGCTGATCTTTAGTTTATATTTTATTAATCAAATATTGTACTTAGTTATTTTTAATTTCATGTCTATGAATTTAAAAAAAAAAAAAAAATCACAAAGTAAACAAGTGAAAGAATTCAATAAAAAGAGAAGGACTCTGCATGTGCTCAGTTATTTGTTCTCAGCAGACTTCAAACAGAAAGTGAAACTTGTTAAAGAGTATGTTAGGTTTATAAAAGTTACACAGCTAGCATTTAGAAGTTATTATTAATAATTGAAGTGCCTACATATCAATCATATGCTTTATCTTCTTCCCTTCTACTAATTGCTAAGCTACTGTTGTTGAAATTATCTACACATTACTTTTTTAAAACCTGTAAATAATTTTAAAAATTTTGTAATAAATTAAAGTTTTCTACACTCTTTAAAAGCTGCAATTTTATTGGGAAATGTATAGCTAGTTAATTGAAATAAAGTTCATTATGTGAAATGCTTTTTTGAAATTTGAATGAAATGAATTGGAATAAATATTGCTGAGCTAGTTTAAAGATATTATTTTTAATATCTGTCAAGACCATATAATGTATTTCAAATAAAAATAATCTAGTAGGTTTTTGTTGCAATCTTAAAGCTGACTATTAGTTTTTAATGTTTTTTTTTAATGCTATTTTAGACTATTTAAATAGATTCCTCACATTAAAAAACCACAGAGTACTACTTTTTAAAATTTATATACGTGTGTGTGTGTGTGTTTGTGTGTGTTTGTGTGTGTGTGTGTGTAATTAATGATGATTTTTTGCATTTGTTTATATTTTTTTCTGTCAGTTGTTTAGTCGTTTGGTGGACAAACCACATTTTTCAGATCTAGATCCAAAGATGTTTTACCAGCAAAGAGATGATATTTATTTACTTGAATTAGCTGCTAATGAAAACTGTGGTAAAACAGAACTTATGCTTCGTTTAATTATTAATACTATAATGCCTGAGAAATGGAACAGTATACATCTTGGAGGAAAGAACTGCACTGCGGTTGTGTTAGATTTAGCTTATAAATTTCCCATGCTTAGACTAATTACATTGTTGGAAAATCAACTTAAGTCTATGATGGAAAGCAAGTCTTATGAATTAAACACTGAGTCTTTTGTACATGATTGCTTAAGTCGGCTTTACAAGTTTATTTGCAATTCTACATTAGAATTAGTAGATGTTCTTAATTACATACCACAATTTATCAATGAAAATCCAACTGTCTGCTTGTTAGCCATAGATAACATCGAAGCATTTTACTGGATAGACAAGTTAAAAGGATTGAGATCATACTCTGCAATTGAAAAAGCACTTAAAGTTTTAGTTGTGGAGTTTAAAATAAATATTATCATCTGCAGAACAACTTTATTTAAAGAAAAAAACGATTTAAAGAAAATATTTGAACTTCCTCAATTTAATTTTTACTTGCTTCCCAAAGGCAACAATGTGTTTGTATGTTCATCAAGAGGTTCTCATAGTATAATAAATACATTCCTTATTGACAAAAACGGAGTGAATTATTTGTAATTTGAGAGGCTTTTTATATATATGGATGTGTATACATATATATATATATATATATATATATATATATATATATATATATATATATATATATATATATATATATATATATATATATATATATATATATATAATGATGTTATTGAAAGTATAAAATCTTGTCAACTTAAAAAATTCGATTATTTGTCAAAATAGATATTTTTGACTTATTTTGAATAAAATGAGTAACTTTTCAGGCCATCCACGTATTATTACCAATATTATTAACTAAACTAGTTGGCTTTGCAGATCTAGTGGTAATATTTTGTTTTTCCTTTGTCAGATCAGAGAACCTTAGTAACTTATCAGAACAAAAGAAATTCAACCGTTTTTCTATTAGAAGCTTGGTCTCTTTATATTTAAGGTAAGGGTCTGCGTATCGTTTCATTTCCATATTGTTATCATTCCGATATGATATCGGAAAAATAAAATCATCGGAATGACGAGAGTTCCGGAACATACCGAGATTTAAACTAACTACAATACCGGTTAAAATTTTTATAACGATATTTTATCGTAGTCATTCTGGTGACACTTTTTTTTTTCCGATGTTACATCCGTATGATAACGATTTAAAAATGAAGCGATACGCAGACCCTTAAATTTTAAGGGTCTGCGTATCGTTATCATTCCGAATGATATTGGAAAAAAAAAAAAGTGTCATCGGAATGATTACGACAAATATCGGTAAATAAATTTTAACCTGTATTGTAGTAAATTTAAATCTCGGTATATACCGGAATTCTTGTCATTCCGATGACACTTTTTTTCCGATATAACGGAATGATAACGATACAGAAATGAAACGATACGCAGACGCTTATTTATATTGATTCCAACTTAAGCTGGAATCGTGAAGCAAAAACATGAAACCTATTTGGTGAACCACATTTGATCTTTCTTTATCAAACATTCCTTGTGGAATTTAACTTTCTGTTAAAAAATCTAAAGTTGTAACCAGTCAAGATAAGATATTGTTTTATAAAACACGCGGTGAGTTTGCTTTTATAAGTAACTCAGGTTCGTCAAATAATGCTGAAAAGAACTGTCTGCTATCTGATCAAATTTCTCTATTGGTCCTTTAAATCTTATTTACTTGCTGTCGAACTTCCCTCATCGTAACAAACATTTAGGCTTAATCAAGCAAACACTGATCTCTTTGCATTGTTACGACTTCGTTGGACATATCTTATAAGATCCTGCGCCTAATATAGCTAATATACGTTCATTTAAAAAAAAAAAAATCTCATTTCTCAAAAAATATATCTATTAAGCTTCTGTATGACCTCGTATTCATTATGGTCGAAGTGGATATTAACTTACTTAGGAGCATGTAGGATTGAGTATGGTACAATTTCGCCTAAATGAGTCCAACCGAATATCATTGCAGTATCTTTTAAATCTAATTTAATAGGAGACAAGGAGCACCAAACAAGGATTGAGTTACTCTTATAGTTTTTTCTTATAGACAATTTGGTGAAATCGTTTGGTGAAATCGTTTTTCTTATAGACAATTTGGTGAAATCATTTTTTTAGTGCTAAACTACCCTCTCGTTTACAAGATAAAATAGGTTCTTCCATTTCCTTGTAAACAAAAAAAAAAGTAGCGTAACTCAGTGGGTAGAAGGTAATAGCTTGGTTTTACTTATATTAAATGCGCTTTTTTGGCTCAAGACCATTTTTTTAAGACTAATTGTTCGAAACATGTTATTTTTATATAACTTCGACAATCCAGTTTTTTTTCTGCACGTGAAACTTTATGTTGATTTAAAAAAGGATTTTTAGTTCAAAGTTGACCATATCTTGGTTTAGGTACCATTTAGATATATGATTTATAGTAAGGGGAAGTGAGCCTGCTCACCTCGAGGCATAACAGGCCAGTAACCTGTTTTGATTCACCATTTCCTAAAAATGTCACTTAGTAACGTGATATGAAATGAGAATATAGTTTTTTGTTGCTTACCTTTTTAATATGTTGTAATTTGGTTGTCTTCTTGTGGGAAATCCAAATGTTTTTGTCCTTTCGACAGCAAAAGAAAAATGTGTCTCATTTGGAAAAAACGCTATTGTAATGTTAATACAATCCAACATTTTTTCGCTTTGAAATTTTTACAAAAGGTTTAAAGTGATTTTCATATTCTATCCACGATTCTGATTACGAATGAAGCAGTTGATCTACCCAGATTCATCAAATTTTCATGTTGTATAATGATTTATTTATTATTGTATATTTGAAAATATACAATAAAAAGCTATCTTTACCCAAGAATGTCCGAATATGTTTTTGATGAGACTAACTATATAGGGCTATAACTAAGCCAGCAAAAATTCGCATTAATTCGCACTAAGCCAGAAAAGAGCCATCATTCTCTCATCGACATGCCCCAGATAGCAGTGATAATTTCGTTTTATGATTTTAAATCAGTTTTTATTTCGTTTTTGCTTATCTCATTTCAGTTTTAGCTTCGTTTTCGTTTTGTAGCTAAGTTTAATTTTCGTTTCTATTTCGTTTTTGAATTTTAATTTCAGTTTCTATTTCGTTTTTGTTTCAAAAAAAGATATTAAGCCCTACATTCAATAGTAGACAATGAATCTGCAACTTGTTAGCTTTTCATGAGTTTGCGAGTATATGGCCCCATAAAAACTGCTTCCTTAACCTTCGCCAAAGACAATATGGGGTCCTTATTTATGGGATCCTTAATACCTAAGTATCCTTTATAATTTCCATTGGTTCGCCGTCTTGGTCTAAAGCTTAGACGAAGTTTTTGAACAGTACTAGTTTCCGGCAGGATAAACAAGTGCCACATATCGGATATTCTGAGCACCCGACGTTCTATTTGCTTGCATGAGCCACTCACTCTTGGTATAATAATCCTCTCCCACAGTGAGAAGATACAAGCATACTTGGTGAAACCTCCTTGGATTCCTGTCAAAATTCCAATGACTTTCAGATCCGAGCAAACTCTCCATTGAACCCTCTCATAATGGACTAACTGTAAAATAGACTTCATAGTTTCATAGGATTCCTTCACTGCTATTGTGTACGCTATGGGGATAGCTGGATATTCATTGTTCACATGTAGAAGAACTGCTTTCACACTTTAAAGGCTGCCAGCAATAAATAACAATCAATCATTCTCTTCATTCGTATGGATGCCTATCTTCGACAGCAGACCTTCTATGTTGAAACAATAAACAAAGTCTCTGTTTTCACTTCTCTTGAAGTACTCCAAGTAAACCATATCCCTTGTTTTGTATACTGACGTCTTCGATTCCTTTGCCAACACATAGAACTCTTTTAGCATGGATCCTACCAAAAACACATCCTGTTTTGATAATCCAAGTTTTCTTACAAACAGTTTCTGACTGTGTTTGTGTTTGTGGCTGTGTTTGGCTATTGTCTTAGGCTTATTATCACACAGGCATTCCTCGTCTTCATTGTTATTGAGTTTGTTTAAAACCTGAATCCTTCTCATCATCACTAATAACAACGCAGCGTTGGCACAGGGGGGTGGAACTTATTCTTCTTCGTATAGTTTCGGTCTAATTGCTTATGACAAATCAGAATAGACAATGCAATGAGCAGTCTTTTTACTAAATTGCGCTATCTTCGTCAACCAAAAATAACAATCAGTAACGTGATATTTTTTTTCACTCTGTACCATAGGGATTGAAAAACGCAATTTTTTTCAGTTTTCCATTAGACCATTTGGATAAATTAGAGACATTTTATACACACATTAAGAGGTGTAAACGTCTTATCTTGATCTCCTAGATTCAATTTGAATTATTATTATAATGCACAGCTCTGATTTTCGAAGTAATAGACATTTAAAAATAAATCCACAACAAATGTAATTAAAATGGTCTGGATTGTTAACAAATTTACGCCCTTGGGACATTGTGTAGTTGTGTAGTCTCCATGGAACATTGTTTAGTTTCTAAAACAGTTAATTTTACCAATATTATTATAATAATTAATTTAAAAATTGTTCAAAGCTTTTTATAAACTCACATGAACCACGATAATTAGTGAAATTTGTCAACTTTTACAAATTAACACAAAAGGTTAGTCATTTAAACAAACATAAAAGCATACACATTTAATTGGGATTATTTGCATAGAACAAGTATTTATCTTAGTATCGTTCTAATAAAGCTTAATTAATGAAACAAACTGCTTAATTAATTGACAGAGGTAAGTAAGTATATATAACATAGAATTAAAAATACCACCATTTACACTTGTTGCATACATATGTTAGAAGCTTACATTTCTGTAAATTACAGAAAATTCTGATGACCTAGGCTATCAAACATATACTTTTCTTTCATCTTTCATCGTGTTCTACAATATTTTGATATGTATGCTTTTGAAGAAAAATTCATGTCGGTCAAAGTTATTTGTGAGCAGTGAAAAGCTTAAAGAGTCTTCAAGTTATGACTTTTAACATAAATCACGGACAAAAATAAATTGGATAAAAAAAAAATCAAGATGTCATTAAGACCTCTAGATATAATTACATAAAATTACTCTGAAGACGAAGTCAATTCTAAAAAAGTGAATACATATTCAATTTAAAAAATAGATAGAAATAAATAATAATACGTATGTAAAAAAAAAAAAAGGGGAGAAAGAGAAAATTGAAATATTAACTAGTTATTGCTCAATTAGATTCCTTGTTTCTAAATATATACATGTGTGGCATGTATTTTTTAATGTAAATTTCCGGATTTTAAATAAATTTCCCTTTTTCTACTAATTTTATAAAAACTCTGAAAGAAAAATTAAATTGGTTTTAAAAAAAGTCAGCTTCTTTGTTTATACAAAATGGTTATATTTATTTGACTAGCTAGTTGATAACTGATCTCTAATTTTTTTTCTTCAGAGTAAGTTACATCTGCTGGATAGGGATGCTTCATTAGCTCCTGTATCATTAATTTCTCTTCATCATTTATATTTAGACTAGCAAGAGAGTTAACAAAAACATCTACAATTTACTACTTATGTTTAAAAAACTACTTGAGACTTCTACATAGCTTTTTTTACTTTTTCTAGACATAGCTACTTTCAAACCTTTGAGATAATTATATGGTGTCTGTGTCATGATTTGAGGAACCATGGATTTTTATGGACATAGTTTCAGATCAGTACCTTTTTAAAAAATACTTTTGATCTCTTTGTACTGTGGAGATTTTCAGCTCAGTGCTTCTCTCTCAATCCTCCTTTGTGTCTCATCCCTTTTTCTTGTTTGTCTTGATTATTGGTGCAAGACCTCAAAAGTTTATTTAAAATAATAATACATATAAAAATTTGACAGCTTTTGGTCAGAAAAGAATATTAACCTGAAATTAAAACTTTTAATGTAAAAATTATTTTCTTCCTTAAACTGTAAAAACTAAAAAACCTTTACACTTTACAATATGTTACATTAGTTATGCTTGCTTGATCAATTTGAGTTCTTTGTAAGCAAAAAGTTACTTTCTTTTGAGCCTTTCAATCTTATGCCTTATCTTTCATCTTTCCAGGAAGTCATTTTGAAAACCAACTCTGTTCCAATATTCTGTACTTACTTTACTCATAAGCCTCATATTTCCAGGGAGTTAACATTTAAGTTGATTTAAACTCTTCTGCTGAAGGCAACCAACATTAAGCTTACTTGAAAAGGTGCTTTGAAAGTATTATATAGGACTATATACTTATTATATACCCATTCCTCTGTAACTGTGACTTGGAAAGCTCTGCCTCAGGTTTTCAAAAAGATTTTGTGATAATTTGAGTTTTCTATTAAAATCTCCAAATCTCCAAATTTTCTGTATTCCATTCCATACTTGCCAATTTTTTATTTTCTTTATAAAAACAGTTCAAAATCAATAACTTGCAGTTATTTTTTAAGTTTTTTACTAGAAAATTATATTTTAAAAAACCCTCAAAATTACATTTGGTTTCATGATTTAATTTGGAACCACAGTTTTAAAAATGATGTTTGAACTGTTGTAGTTTTTTTTCTTCTAATTAAATGCTCTCAAATGGATAAGAAAAGGTAACTCACCAAAAAACTTTTTAAAGATAGTTTTTTTAATACTTTATCATTTAAACCACTATATGTTTACTGCTATTATAATCTACATTCTTTATATACTTGCTAGGTTTTATGTGTTGATGACACTTAGTAACAAATCAATTATAACAAATATAATAACAAAGATTTAAACTTTGTTCATTGAAAATGGTTGAATCAGACAAAAATAACACAGATGTTAAACAACTAAATAAAAGTGAAAAAGTATGTATTTTTTTTTTAGCAAAGAATAAAGTAAAATATCTTTCAAGTTAAAACCTAAGGCTAATTTTCTAAAGCCCATTTATGTAAATTTATAATTTTTATTATATGTATGTGTGTGTTTGTGTAAAAAAAAAGAAAGTCTAAAATCAATATCTGCTGCACTTCTAATTGGTTTCATTAACAGCCAGAGCAAACTATATACAAGTTTTTTTACACCAAGTAAGACATCATAAAAACATGCAATTATGCAATTGTTTTACAGTTACACAGTGTTATTATAAAACATTAGCATAATTGCATGTTTTTGTGATGTTTGTTATTATGCAGTTGAACAATCTACATTAATTTATAAATTTAAAATTCATACTGTGGTCTGGCTTAATGTTAAATTTTCTGTTGCTATGCTAGCAAAAGTTTACTAAGTTAGGAAGTTAATGAAAGATTTGACTTTCTATTAACATGTTCATTTTCAAATTACTTTTTTTCTATATTATTCTACCTTAGAACCTGGATGACTGCTTTACTTACATATACTATTCTACCTTAGAACCTGGATGACTGCTTTACTTACATTTGAGGGTGGTCAAAATGACTTTAGGTTGCAATAAATGTAAAGTACTCACATGCTGCTATGAACAAGAGAACATCATATTACATGAGGTGTTTGTCAGAAGAGTTGGTTCTTTTTTATTTAAAAATACTTCTGAAACCAATTTAATCCTTTTGCTTTAGAAGAACCATCCTAATATTGGCAACTTTTAGAAACTAGATATTTCTTAGCAACAAAGATTTTAAAGCAAACTCAAGTTGCTTTAACTGCTGAGTCAGCTTCCGGAAATATTGATTTCAAGTATTTTCTCTATGGGACAAATGATAATTGTTATTACAAGCTCAGCAGTTCAAGGTCTAGGTATGGTAAATGATTGGGCAAGCCAGGATTAACTCTTTTTCAGGATTTTAACAAAAAGATGATCATAAGAGCCAACTTTAGTCCCTATGCAAAATCATTTTCAAACAATATTGACAGTTTCCTGGCTACCCCCAAAATAAACATGGTGGAAAGCATTTGAAGTTTTTTTGAAGCTGCCTTTTTTTTCATAGTCGAATAATTGATAATTATTACCACTAGTAAAAACTGCTAACGATTAATACAGATAATAATTATTAAGCAGTTGTAAAAGAATTTTATGTAATCTTAAACCTGCTTAAGTTAAATTAAATATTATAATTGTATGCCATTTATGGAGCTAATCTAAATCACATTTTTTAATAGATTGATTCTAAACCATGGGATTGGTTTAGAATCATCTATAAAAAGCTACAATCGTGTGATACAGATTGAATTCCCATGTTAAATGTCAAACCCAAAAGCCCTTTCTAAATATTTTCCAAAGTCAAAAGTTTTTAGCACAATTCATTTTTGTGAAACCTAATAGGAGGGTTGCAGATGATGATTTTTATTTTTACTTTCTTTTGCTTATTATAATTGCTGCCCTAATATTCAAATATGTATAGATGTATAAATGCATACAAGTATATGTAGCTATATATATTTAGATTATGCAGTCTGTTGTAAAGCTTTTTGTTCAAATGTCAACTCCAAACTATTCAATGCCATGGCAAATGAAACGACAACAGCAATCTAAAGGCTCTGGTTTTGTGATTTCAAAATGCAGAATACTTACAAATGCTCATGTAGTGGCATATCAAAAATCTGTAAGTATAAAGTATGCTTCTGACTATTATTGGAAGAAGTTAATTGTAAACTAAAATAACTTCTGTTTTTAACTTCTCAAGTTGCATAAATGATTATCAAAATTTATTTTACAAATAACTTTATCAATAACTTAATCAACAGTGAAACCATTAATAAAATCTTAATTTTTATTATTATAGTGGTTAATGTTAATTAGATGCTTGTTTGCATATGCATATTTCATATAATGACAATATTACATTTAGATAGTGTTATGCAACAATAAGGTTAACCCGCATTGTTTTATTTTATGTGTTAAACATAAAAATTTTTTGGATAAACTTTGTTATAATTCAAAAATGTTTTGAGTCATTCTTTTTTCTATCTTTTTGTGGAAAATGCTAGAAGTTTATATAATATAAAATATGCTTTATTAAGTAACTGTTCTATGACAAATACTTTAACATATCAACAAATGCAATTCTTTATTTTCTATAAAGTGCTAGACTTCAACATGAGTTATCCTAAACAATGCTGAGATAGATTAACCACATTGTTGCACTATGCCACCTTTTTAGTCTCAGCTTTTCATCTATGTTTTTTAAAGCAAGTTAATATTGAAATAATATTTCTATATTTTAAAAGTCAAGTATCAGTATTTGAAAAAGAAAAACAGAGAATAGAAAATGATCACAAAACCACAATTTTAATCTACATTATTGACTATCATAAGTAACCACTTTTACAGGTGTCAAAATTTATAAATGTTCCTCAGAATGTTAAAATGATTTAATAAATTATAAGAAAAAAATAGATTAGTTTTGTTTATAACTATTTTATTGTTAAACATTTTTCTGTTTCGGTACAGTTGATATTTTTTAAGTAACAATGTCAAGAATCATTTACCTTGTTTGTTGATTTTTTTTTTATGAGAATTTTTGATGATCATGTCTATGATATTTAGATTCATGTACGAAAGCATGGTGATGCTAAAAAGTATATTGCACATGTAATACATGTTGCACATCAGTTTGACATTGCAATGGTTAGTAATACTTTTTGTTTTGCGTGTCTTTAAATGGTTAACACCATCTGCAAGGACATGCAAAAGGAAATCTATACCACAGAGGTCTCATGACAGTGTTTCCTTACCATGCCACCTGTTACATTGACAAAAATTTCTTTTAGTTTTTAATTTTTTAAAGTTTTAAACATATATAAGGTTGGAGTGGCTGATGAAACATTTTGGGAAGGGTTAGAGCCGTTACAGTTTGGTGATGTTCCGCACTTAGAAGAGGATATAATTGTTGTGGGTTTTCCAACTGGAGGAGATAATATAAGTGTTACAAGAGGAGTAGTTTCAAGGGTTGATATACAAAGATATTCTCACTCTGGAGCTCATCTTCTATCTATCCAAGTATGTTGTATTTTTTGAGGAGTTTCAATAGTGCACATTACAAAAGTGTTTGTCTATAGCATGTGTTATTTACATTTATACTGTGCTACACAATACTTTTTCAGTTATTACATTCTACATTACACTTTTTTTTATTTTGCTATTATAAATCTTATCTTTTATATGCAGATTGATGCTGCAATTAATGCTGGTAATAGTGGAGGGCCAGCTCTAAAAGATGGTAAAGTTGTTGGTGTTGCATTTGAGACTTTGGACAATGCTGAGAATATAGGATATATTATACCTGTGAGTTATTACATTTATAAAGTTTTTGAAATGTTTTTATTCCATTTTAATTATTCTCCTACAGCTATTAATTTCCAATTTTTTTTTCAAAGAGTAACTGTTTTTTTATTTTTTGTTGACTAATTTATCTTTAGACACCTGTAGTGAATCATTTTTTAACTGATATAGAAAGACATAATACATTCACTGGTGTGTGCAACTTGGGTATACGCTGGCAACCCATTGAAAGTCAACATATGCGCAGGTATTTTAAACTTGCAGCAAAAGAAACCGGCATCCTTATTTCCACTACATTAAAACTTTCATGCAGCTATGATTACTTACAAAGAGGTGATGTGTTGATGTCTCTCAATGGTGTGAACATTGCTGATAACGGAACGGTTGTCTTCATTTGCGTAGTTTAATTGAACTTACTATTTATCTTGTGCTTTGTGTAAAAATCAATTTTGATGACAATAACGTAATAGTTGTCCATTATACCATTTTCAACAAAATCAGTCCGGAAAACAGTATCCTTTAATTAAGTGTTAGTCTTTTAATATTTTCTTTTAGGTTCCTTTCCGTGGTAACGAACGTATATTGTGGAACTATTTAATTCACTCCAAGTTTCCAAAAGAGAAGGTTCAGGCTACAATCTGTCGGGCTGGTGAAATTAAAACTGTGGAGATTTGCTTAACTACTTTGCCTTTTCTTGTCCCAACACAGCTCTATGATACTAGACCAAGGTAATTTTTAGTTTAAGAGTTAAAATGTAAAATATCTAAGAGTTTTCTTGTAAACCCAGATGTTTCACTTCATAAAGCTGACAAAAAACTCAATAAGAAAGTCAAAAATGTTTGGAATGCTTGGTAAAATTTTATTAAAAATTTTTTTTTTAAATCTTATACTACAAATTAAAGATTTTTTGTTTGTTTGCTAGTTATGTTGTGTATTGTGGGTTAGTATTTGTGGCTTTATCTCAGCCATATATGCTGCATCAGTACGGGAAAGATTGGGGCAGAAAAGCTCCCATACGTCTTTGTGATCGTATTTTATATGGGGTGCAAGAAAAGAAAGATCAGGAAGTTGTAATTCTTAGTCAAGTATACATTTAAATTATTAATATTATTTTTTTAAATAATGCGTTTAAATTCTTCAGAACTAAATATGTTCATACTTGAAATCTTTTTAAAATTATTTTAACCTCTGAAAATTTTTTTAAAGGTGCTTGCTTCTGAGTTAACAGCAGGTTACGATGGATATGCTAACCTTCAGCTCTACCGAGTAAATGGTATTCCGATTCTCAACTTGAAACATTTATGCCATGTCCTTGATCAATTAACACTTCCCTATGTTAATGCGCATGCTGATGATAACGTAATAGATTTTACTAAACCAAGACTGTCTTCATTAAGCGAGATTACTGATTCTTTACAAAAAACAGATACTTTGTCATCAACGTTTGAAGAAGTAAATGACCGAGAAGAATCTCATCTTAGTAGCAGCCAAAATACTGAACTAGAACAAAACACAAGTGAATGTATAAAAGGACGCAAAAATAAAGCATACTCTGAGTTCACATCAGAAAGTGAGAACTTTTATTACGACGCCGGTGATGACCCACTATTACTGGATTGCACGAACTTTGTGCACTTTGAACTCGATAAAGATAAAGTAGTAGTATTCCACATAGCCAGTGCTTACTCGAAAAACTCTGAAATACTTTCTCAATACGCCATAAGTTCGCCACGCTCTGATGATTTACCCAAACAGCAATACTAGATCCCTTAAAACAATGGATTGAATAAAATCAATAATTTTACAAGTATAAATACTCTAGTAAATATTTTGTCAATTTCATATTGTTTTCTTTTTATTTGTATATCAATCTCTAAAGTATACGAGCTTGAGTTGTAAACTGAGGACTTTAGACACGATAGCGGATCAAAATATAATTTATCGCCAATTTATCAAAGACAAAAGCCGTTTGAAGTTTCTATTTTAAATTATGAGCCATTTAAGCCATGTTAGGTTATTATAAGATTTAACATAAGTTAAACCTAAAATTGCTAAGTAGGAGGACTGAAAGTTACAGTTTACGCTTAAAAAAGTCTTTCAAAATCTAAACTCATTTTCGATACTTTTAAGGCATTTTTTACACCACACTAGCTGTTCGGCCTGATGTAACTTATGGAGATTGTTAATAAAGCTTTCAACTGATTTATGGAGATTATTAGTAAACCTGATTTATTTTAATAAAGTAACTAAGATTATAATTTTTTTTAGCTTTGTATTTTCCCACAAACCACTGCGACAAATCTGCTCCACGCTGTTTCCTCCGTTCTAGTAATCTTCTAGAGAATTTTTTGCGCGTAGTAATCTTCTTTGTCAGAAACTTAACTTTGATCTTTTATTTACTTATATGAATAAAAGTTTTTTTTTATGTATTTAGTAATAGTCAGTTTCAAAAGTGTAAGACACAGTCTCTAATGCGGTTGTTAGCTTAGAATTCGGGCGTAACCAAAACACATTTTGTATATCTCGAACACTCAGTTCATGGACCCTACCATATTTTTTCTTTCGCAGACCGCCTATAAGTAGTCAAAATAAAACTGATGTTTGAATCCACTCTGTGGGCCAGGATTAAAAAATTCAGCACTGACACTGGTACAACTGCTAACTACTCCTAAGCAATATCTTGAAAGAGTATGATATGGCATTAGATAAAGATAGATCAGATTGCTTCTTTTATTGTCTCGGAAATCACTGAAGGGTTCTTTTTGAAGTTGGCGAAATATGTTAACTAGAACTCATGGTTTTTCGATATTAACTCTCTCCGTTAAATTATGATTATGCTAAAAAATTCGATTGCTTTCAAATAGAATTGTGACTAGTTTATTTTGAATAAAATATATTTCAGTTCTACAAAGCTTTTACAGCTAGGGGAATGTTTTACGCCAAATATATATGAAAATGTATAGATACAATTCAGTGTCAGTTCTGTCGAGTACAGCTCATTTATAAAAGATGTTGGCATCCAAGTGTGACAGCAATTGACTGGTAGAAAATAAAACTATCATTGAGCACCAACTGTAAGAGTACCCCTGACTCCCATTTATACAAGGCCGGCTTTTTTGTTGTCATCAGTATCTTCAACTAAATATTTAGGTTCCAACATTAACATGCGGTCAGGAATAAATTGTTGATGATAAACTTACCAAAGAAATTTCTTTTAAAACGAAAAGATCTTTAAAATCTGCACCAAAAAGCTGCTAAAGAAGTAGGTGATGACGTCACTTAAGCAGGGAATGATGATGCATTATATTACAATCAAATTCTTGTAGCTGGTTAAAACTTTTGACTGAGCCCTCGTTATTGAATTAATTTTTAAAAGATTCTCTTCTTGCATCCTGAGAGTAATTTTGTTTGTTTTAGAACACATCACTACTAGGATTTGCGGATTCTGGCGCATTGATACTTTTCCTACACTTAAGGAATTGTAGATGTGGTAGTGTAATTAAAATGTAAAAGTGTGATTAGATTGTGTGAGTCATTGGATTCTGGCGCATTGATACTTTTCCTATACTTAAGGAATTGTAGATGTGGTAGTGTAATTAAAATGTAAAAGTGTGATTAGATTGTGTGAGTCATTGGATTCTGGCGCATTGATACTTTTCCTATACTTAAGGAATTGTAGATGTGGTAGTGTAATTAAAATGTAAAAGTGTGATTCATCGTATTTCTGGGGCATTGATCCTAGTAATATATAGGTAAAAGGCGGTTCTGACGCAATGATATGTCGGTATAGTTGAAGCTATTAATCTAGAATGAGTAAATAGTAAAAAATTGCTGTAAGCTATTCCAGAGCAAATAGTTGATCATAATCCATAAATGTAAAAGAAGGTTTTAGTTTGTAGTGTCCAATAGCCAAGGTGTGAATACCGTCTTCTAAGATGAATCTTTTGTCGTCGTTAGCGCTGAGTGCTACTTTGTTGAATTCTTCGGTGTAGACATTGTGAAGATGGGAACGGATAACGTTCATGGTGGTGAGCTTTTCTGTCTTGTTCATTAAACAGTCTTTATAATCTTGATGAGTGATGCGATTTTCAGCAACGCATTTCTGAATGCCTTTGCATTTTCTGTGATCTTTTATTTCATTAAAGATCTCATAGGAGTAGAGTTTCGGTCGAAGCCCGACAAACTCTTTAATTTGTTTGCCAGCAGTCTCGCCCTTGAACATTCCGATAACTTTTTTTTTTAAACCAACCTTAAGCCCAGCGTTTTGAATGGCGGGATGATCTTTAGGAAAGTCGCTCGTGTCAAATTTTTCAAGTACGTCATCAGCAATGTCTTGATAAAAATCTTCCGTTTCTATTTCGTAAAAGAGCGAGTCAGTGTCGGTCATGAGTAATTTAGCGCGATCTCCGTATTTAGGCTTCATGTAGTCGTAGTGCTGTTGAAACATGAGAGTTTTGCTGATGTCTAGGATGCTCATTCCCAAGAAAACAGGCTTGTCGTAAAAGACACTTGTTCTTTTCATGTGAACCGCGATTAGGTTTTCATCAAAAATGGTGTTTCGATCATATCGTGGACTTTTGGATAATTTTAGAGCATCTTTTCTCGTGGTGGCGAGTCTAACATCAACTCGTTTTAGAATATTCTCCATGGTCTTCCCAAAGACAGAGTTGTTCATGAGCTTGAAAAATTCCTTGTCAGATTCATTTTCAGCTTTTGCTCTTAATCCAGTGTTGAGGTCAATGTATTTTTTCATAAAAGGTTCTTCTTCAAAGGTGATGCCACGATTAATTTTTGTGATGACTAATCCCATCCGTTCATAGAGTTTTAGATTTTCATGATGAACGACGTATTTTTCTTTGTTGTTTAAGTTGGGAACAAGCTTATCTACTTTTTTAATGGTCATTCTTTCAGGGGCTAAAGGATAGTCATTATGTAAATCGTGAAGACTTTCAGGATAATCCAAGTCCACTTCGAGAATGCAAGGCATGGATTTCCAATTTAAAAGTTCATCTTCAGTCATCCATCTAAATCCTCTAACAGGAAGAGGTTTGCACATAGCCCATCCATACAAATTGTTAGCGTCTAAGTATTGGATGAATTTTGAAGGTTTTGATGGATCGTAGGAATCGCCCATGTATTTGTTATTGGCAGTTCCATGTCTGTTGGAGATCATACTGATTCCACCACGTACACCTTTTCGTACCATGTTGAGCATATTATTATCGGTTAGAAGTTCTAATCGAATTCCAGTTAATTTTAACATAGCGTCCCAAGCCAAACCAGGAGAGGTGTAATACCAAAGTGGATCAAGACCGTAATGTTTCAAGCAAGTGTCTCTGAAATCTTCAAAAATGTCTGCAAGTATCAACACGTCTGACACGTTGTACAGTTCATGATAGTTTTTAAAGGTTTTACAGCAAAATACATCCCAAACGTTTTTCGCATGCGCATAGTCTTCATCTTTTGCTGATTCATCTTTCAGTTTTGAATGAAATGCTTCAATAGGAGGTAATTGCGTATCTGAAAACTTATCAATCGAGTCCACCCAGTCATAAGGGTAAATGCCTTTTTTCCTTACCAAATCAAACTGTTTCTTTTCGGGAAAATATTCAGCTACGTTTTTGCACTGATTATCGGTGAGATTTTTAGATAGTTTTTCTAAACCGAAGGGTAAGAATCTGATGCTGTCAATAAACCTCATTTCTTTCCACACTTCTCGAAGTTTACCTTTCTTATCAGTGAATTCTCTCACTTTGATTTGCTTAGAGAAGCTGATATATTTTTCTTCATTGGTGGGTATGCAATTGAGTTTCCCACCTAATTTTTTAATAAACAAATGAGCGTCGTAACCAGACAAATTGTGAAAAACGACAGGTATGAATTTTGGAAGTTTATAATCCAAGTTGCATTTGTTATGAGCAGCTCCTCGATACTTTCCGGTCAAATGGCAATGGTCTAAGACTTTATCACCGTTAAGATCTTTATTGCAAATATGACATAGAGTTGCAGCCACAAAATTCTTTTTATCCTCCTTATTCATCGCTCTCTTTTTTATTAAATCAATCTTGTCGAAAATCTTTATAAGGTCTGCTTCAAGCATATTTATAAACTTTTGGGCTACATCGTCATCATCACTTTCAGCTGTGTACATGACTGGTTTTTCTTTGTATAGTTTGTCGTTAAAGCATTTGATGTAATAGCAGAAGGAGCTCGGAACATGCTTTTGATATTGTTTAGTGTATGACTCTTTCGAATTCGGTGTGCAAGTGCCTTGGTGAAACTTTCAAAGTCAGCATATACGACGTATGGAACTTTCATACTCTTTTGGTAGTTTTTAAATTCAAGGATATTTTTCCCTTCTTCAGGAAGATCGATTCTCATTGGTGCATTATCATAACAGTCTTCTTGGTGTTTTTGAAGCTTTTCTTCCTGCTCATAACCTTGCAAGCAATTTCTGCAATAATGTTGTTTTCTTTTACCTTTTGATGTTTGCGTAGATAACAATCGACTCAAACTTTTAATCACGCAATAATGTTCTGTGTCTCCGTTTGTAATATACAACAAATCAACACAGTGATTTCGATCAGCAAATTCAGATATTCGCAAAGGGTAAGGTTTTTTATTTTCATACCCAAAGACGTTAATGCTAATAGTTGGGTTATTCTTTTCAAACGTGTCGATTTTATGGTAATCCGCAGGAAATTCAGTTCCTTCCCAATTCAGCTCTTCAGATTTTTTAATCAAGTCTTCATCAATTCTTTCGTTGTCTCTATTTTTAAGATTCAACGCTCGAGTGACCGACCATTTAAAGCATTGATCGTCATCGTTTTTCATGTTGATGATCGCCTTTTTGTCTTTCAGCTCTTTAGACAGCTCAATATAGGAAGAACCGCTGAGAGGTTCATAATCAATAAAGTTAATGTCCATTCTTAAAATCTTAGACATGGTACAATTAGATCCCAACTTATTGTATTCGACACTACTTTCCAAGACTTTTTCTTCCATTTCGCTCATTAACTCTCTTACATCTGTAGCTGCTAGAATAATCTCTGATCTTGATGAAAAGGTTGCTTCTCGAGTCACTTCTTCACCAGTGATGATGCTCACAGATTTCATTTCACACGTTAAAATAATTCTTACTTTTGTATTCCTTTCTCCTTCCATGGTTTGAATGGCAGACTCTCTTACCAAATTAAAAAAGGATGCAAGGTCTTGATAACGAGAAGAAGGCCTATAAGAAAATTGTCTAGCAGCTCTCTCCGCTGAATGTTCAGTCAACTTGAATTTTATTTTATAAGGTTTTGACGCAGGATGTTTATACACTGTTCTTAATACAAGTGATTTGATAGACTTTATCTTTTCATCGATTTGTTCCACTGATTCGCTTACCTTCTTCTTGACTACTTCAGGAACGTAGGGTTCTATCCATTCTTTAATATCATTAAACTTATTTGCAACATATGACGTCACACTTTTTGCAACTGCCGTCAGACTTGAAAAAAATGAAGGTCTCTGTGGAATGACTGGTTTTGGTGTCATGACAGGTGATGAATCTGAAACAGGCTCATCAAGAATTGGTCTTTGCAAATGAATTGGTTTCGGAGCAATAGGAGGTTTTGACACAACAGGTCTTGGTGGAATGATTGCTGGTTTTGGAGCAGGTATCGGTCTTGCCTCAGTCGTTCGTCTACGAGTAGAAGCAGCGAAAACTCTAGGAGGAGCAGCAGGCTGCAAAGCCATTATAAGTTCCTCCTTTCTCATTTTATAGTACCCTTTTATTTTTTGCTCTTTAGCAATTTCTTTTAATTCTTTCACCGTTTTGTTTTCCATTTTTATATAGTAAGATTTTTATTTATATCATTTTCAAATTTTTAAATTCAATATTGAATTTAAAAACTTCTCGCGCTAAAAATCTCATATTTGTATCCATCCACTACTTTTCCATTTCGTCTCGCAAAGTACTGCCAGCTATGTCTCGTCTTTTTCTTCGATTCATAAGCAGACTTGTATTCTACCACATCACCAGTATCAACATTAGTTATTCTCAAACCTAAAGGATTATTTCTAATTAAACCAAGTCTCGCATATTTAGGATCAAGAGGTTTCTTTTCTTTTTTCTCATTTTTTCTAGGTCTTCCAACAGGTCTCACCTCTTTCGAGTTTTCCAAAAATGCATCTTTACTAATCAAGTTGTTTTCAACCGCAAGCATCATGAGCGACATTTTATTGTCAGACGTTTTGGAAACACCATTTTCTTTCAGTAATTTTTTCAAAAGCTTTCTTGTGTAAGTCATCTTTTATTATGCTAAGATTTTATTTAAATCAAATTCGATTTTTTCATTTCTGACATCTGAAGAATCTTAAAAATCACTTGTGATTTTCATGGATCCAAAGTATTTTAAAATTTTCATACACAATGTCTTTGAAACCGAGTGAATGATTTAAAATTGCGCTTTTTAGCTTTCCAGAAATCTTTTTTTTCTCCTCGAAATCGCAATCCAAATCAAGCACATACTTGTCAATCATTCTTAGCTTTTCTTCTTTAGCCAAACTTTTCCAAGTACTGAGATGTTCTTTGATTTTCTTTTCCATTCGTGAATATTCTGTCTCACCACTCCATACAAGTCGGTAAAGCTTGTCTCTCTCTTCATCACTGTACTCTTTTGGAATATTAAAATCTCCGTTTTCAGTGACGTAAACAGATTCACGAAAAACACCTGTTTTTCCAAATGCAAGAAGCTCAAGATGTCTTTTTTTATTTGCGTCAGTCTCTTTTATACTACATTCTAGAAAAAGCGGAAAAAACTGTTTCATTTTATTCTTCTTGTAACCGATTTAATCCATTTTGGATTAATGAAAATCTAAAGATTTTTAAGATCCTTTTTCGGTCTACCCACAGGTCGCTCTTCCTTCACGTCTTTAATCCATTCGTTTTTATCAATCAAGTTGTTTTCAACCGCAAGCATCATGAGCGACATTTTATTGTTTGACGTTTTAGAAATTCCGTTTTCTTTCAGTAATTTTTTCAAATCCTTTTTCGTATATCTCATTTTTTGTTAAAAAAATATTATTTTGAAGGTCATCAATAAACAATATTCATTCTGCTTCCATCTGATTTAAGCCTAAGCAATTTATCGGAAATGAGGACAGCAAAGGCTTGAGTGTTTGCAGGAACGTTTGCGTTAAATGTAGCTTTTATTTGCACATCTATCACTGAAGTTTTTAACCTCTCAGCCTGCTTGCTTACATCAAAAACAAAAAGAGGACAAATGTATCTATAATTCAAAGCAGACAAATTGGGCTGAGCTATAATTTCGTTTGTTCCATAAAGTCTATTGTCAAACTTAGAGACGTCTCTATAAGCTCTTGAGTATTTGTTGTTATTAAAGTCTAAATTGTAATCAACAGCAGGATACTTTTCACTGTTTAAGGTGACATACATATTTTTCAAGTCGCAGTGATCAAAGACTGAAGGATTTAATTCTTGATTTCCAGATTTATTGGTTTGGAATCCAACAATGACATATCTCGGTCTTTCACTAGCAGATCTTGCGCTTAACCTCCAACTAAAGTTGTTTGATACAGGAACAGCGATGGTATCGCATTGTCTAGATCTGAACGAAAATGGAACATCTACTTTTGATTCAATGATTTTGTAAAGATTGTTGCTAGTTACGACAGAGGGTGTAACATGAGGCATAAACAAAGACAATTTAGTCAAATCCACTTTTCCTGCAGCTGTTGCAGCTGATCTAAAAATAGCATCACTATCGCTCTTTCTCACAAGAGCAAGTGTATGCTTAAATCCATATAGCACTTTATCGTAATCGTCGCAAAATCCAAAAATGTGCTTTAAAGGAATGCAGAACGAAAACTTTCCTTTTTCTTCAGTCTGTGCAATGATGTAATTTTGTCTTTGCTTAAATCCAGTGTTGTTGACAAGATCTGCTAAAGCTGTTATATCCCTTTGCCACAGCTGGTTCATACCCTCTGAAATTTGGAACTCTACTGGATATTTGAGGTATCCAATCATGGTGGTAGCTTGTCCAGGTTCGTAAATGGTCTCCACCTCTTGATTCGACAACTGATAAGAAATCTGACTGAACATGTGCATGATACCGTTGTTAACCAAAGTAACGACGTCTGCATCAGCGTAAGAAGTTCCATCCGCTTTTAAAAGTCTTCCTTCAACCAAAAGGTATGCCTCAGATGGAAGCGTGAACAAATCTTGCTGCTCAATATTGATTCTTATTTCTCCATCAACGTTTAGATTCTTATTCACTGGTTCGTATTCATGAAACTCAAATCTCTCAATTTCTTCATCAACAATAATCTCTTCTGTAAAATTTAAAACATCGGAATTTGCCATTTTTATATGTCAAAGAAAAAATTTTTTTTGGATCCTCATGCAATCAAAAGCCCATTTCCTTTTACCAGGTCTTGTATTCTAATCGCTTTGTTCTTCGACAATCCTGATCCAAGCATAGAATATTCATCTATAATCGGTGCTGCTCTGTTAACAATGCTTGAAATAATTTCTTTGCTTTTAAGGCTGAGATCATTCTTTGCAGCTTCATGTGTTTTTGGAGTTCCAGTCTTGGAATACAATTTCTCAATGGTCTTTTTACCTTTATCAATAGCCACATCTCTAGCAGTGAAAATGGCTGTAGAAGCTAGCTCTTTTCCTGCAGATTTAGTAGCCATGATTGCTTCTCTTCCCAGTTCGGTTTTTGCAATTTTATTAGCCAAAGTAGATGCTGCTCTTGAAGCGCTTGAAGCTGCTGCTCTTCTCAAGAAATTCTTAAGCGTGTCAATTATCCCATTTCCACCCACAATATGCTTCTTAACATATCTATTTCTATAAACGATCATTTTTATTTCCATAGATTTTTTTTTAATTTCATATCGATATACGCGATCATAGCCTTGTACTCGTCTTTATTAATCCTATTCTGTCTCAACAGCTCATCGCAAATGGAAACAGCCACATTTCTCGACTCTTTATTTCCAGCATGCCATGCAGCGATACTCAAGTTGAGCTTTTCCACAAGAGCATTTGGATCGCTCGGAAGAATAATGACACCATGACCTTTTTTACCTTTTTTATTCATCATGAATTTTTCCCAAATAGGCTTTATAATCGTGACGTATTTTTCAGCTCTCGAAGCTTTTGGTCTGTTTGGATTTACATCAGATTCCATTGCTTGAGTGTTAATAAGTATATCTTCATAATTTTTAAGGTCGTCATCAGTGTACTTGGTTTTATCAGGCTTGGATCTTGAGATCAGCTCCCAAAGTCCTATTGTTCCATTATACTTTTCTCCACCAATAATGACGTCGTTTTCATCGATGGTTACTTCTTTACCGATATGCAATTTTCCACCTTCTGCATGAATTCCAAAAACTCTATCGCATAATTCTTTTTTCGATGCATATTTAGCCATGTAGTAACTCGCAATACCTCCTAAATTCATTCTTTTAATTGGCGACGGCTCGCTTTCTGGATAAGTCAAAGCCAGTGGAGTGTTTTCAGCCTCTTTGTATGCGATGCTCTTTAGTTCGTTTTGCATCTTTTCATTGCTTTCAATCAGAGGCTTGTAAAGCTTGCTCAAATCAGTCTGAAGATTAGCATCATAAATATTTTCATTCAAACTATCTTGATAGATTCTTTTTCTTCTTTCAACAAATTCTCTCACAATTTCATCCCTCTTGTTAGGGTCTAGTATTTTAAAAAAGGACATTTTTTAAAACACAAGAAAAAAAACGTAAAACACAAACTTATCTATGTTTTTTAAATTAGTTTTTTTTAAACATATTATTGAACGCTTTTATCGCGTTTTCTTTTCCTTTTTGGATCAACGACTCTTTGGTTATCTCGTCAATGTTGATTTTTGTTTTAGTTCTTATTTCTTTCATCAGACTCTTAAACTTTTGAAGCTCGTCTAAAATCAATTCATACTCTGAATCGCTCACAACGTTGTCTACTAAAGCTTTTGAAATGTGACTGTTGATGGTGTTCAATTTCGACTCTGTCAACACTTTGATCTTTTCATGCTTCTCCGCTTTTAATGCTAGTTTTTTGTTGACTTGTCCTCCTACAATGGATAAAAACCCCATTCCAATAGCCACACCTTCACACGCAATCGCAACAGGGGCAGCAGCGATGGTGCTCAAAGTTCCAATTCCAACAACTCCAAGTGCAACACCACCTGCTTGCAACGTAGTGTCTACAAAAGAAATGATTCTGAAAGCGCGATGGTACTTTTTGCTCATATGTACTCTCTTTTTCCTCTCGTTGTCCATCTCTTTTTGGATTTCACTTATTTTCTGAAGACGGTAACTATGTCCTTCATCTGCAGGAGCTGTTGGAAGAACTGGGTAAATTTTAGATTTAGCATCGTAATTGTATTCCATTTTATATTAAGCGAAAAAAAAGGGAGGGTGCTTCAAATTCTTGTCGAAAAAAAGAAATGATTTATTACACATCTTTCGATCATAATGAAAAAATTTTTTATATACATTAGTTTCCATTTTTATTACAAAAAAATAATTTTTTTATACATCATTTTATTCCGTACATGTAAAGAATAAAATGACTATTGCATGCGTTCATTAATTATCACTGTTGGCCCTCTTTCAAGTATTTCATATCGTTTATGTTTTTTAAGAGTTAATTTTTCTTCTAATGTAATTTCAACTACAGATGGTCTCCTTATAATAAGTTTAACTTTAATTTTTCCACCAGGTTCAGTGGGTTCTGTTATAATTATTTCAGACGGAGGTCTTTCAATTCTTCGCCGTCGTTCAATGATATCATGCTCTTGGTTTCTTTCTCTCTCATTGCGTATTCTGTTTGCTCTCGTTTCATAATTTTCTCGTCGGTTAAAGCTAAATAATCCATTTCGTAGGTCGTCCATCATCAATTCATTGTAATATAAATCTTCAGGATCAACATCTTCATTGTTTTCATGTGATAAATCAATTCCTTCTATAATACTCATCTTCAGTTTATATATCAATAGAAATTTATTTAAGTCATTTTCAAAAAATTTTTTTTCATCTGTACATTAAGCGTAATAATAGACTTGTCCGAGAAGAAGGTTAAAGCTTCCAGATTGACCGACTTGCGCATCACCAGAGTTGAGCGTCTACCAGCTGCGACAGTAGGCATAGAATCTGCTTCTCCAAAATTTCTGTAAAAAGAAATGATTGATGTAGAGCCGATGGATGAAGTGGATTGATACAACAGCCCAGTCGATTTGTTGTTAAAAGAAGTCACATTTAATCCATTCCATGACGACAAGTAAAAATCTTCCAGTCCTGACGATGAAAAGAAGCATGTGCTGTCTGCGTCATATCCAGGAAAGTAGGTGTAATTGTTGGTGTTGTAAGGCGTCCAAGGAGTGAGAACGGTTCCGTTGCCTGGAGGTAAATCTCCATCGTACATTCTGACTCTAGATTCCCACCAGTTTCCAGAAGCGCCAATGATGTGCATCCTGATGTATTTCAACGACAAATCATTTCCTTTCCCTTTGGTATTCAGCAAACGTATTCGCTGCCGTAAGTGGTGTTCAAATATTGAAACGTTCTGCAGTACAGCTTGAAAAGAGGGATGGTCGCAGGAATAGAAGCAAGTGTGGAAATGAACGGTTGAATCCAATACGTGATGGCAGTAGCATTTCTGTTCACGAGTTGAATGGAGATGTCGTTTCTGAAAGGCATGTCCAACGTGAAATATCCTCCCAAGGAAGTGGTGTTAAACATGTTGCAACCTTGCAAAGAATTGGTGTAAAAAGCTCCTCCCAAAGGAGAAAAAAGCAAATTAGTAGCAAGACCGGTATTGTCCACGCCGATTCCTTCTGTTGTTTCTGCATAATTCCCAACATTGATCTCTCCGTCTGTGAAGATTCGAATGAAAACTTGACCTGGAATATTCGTACCAGAGGAGCTGTATAAAGCCAGCCACAATCTTCCCAGCACACCAGATTTTCCAGAAAACGAAAACACAGGAGAAGTCGTTAACGCTGCTACCGTCTGAGACTTGAATCCTAAACTGGTGAAACTAGAGCTTGGAACGACACTTGTTAAGCTCGATTTTTGCAACAACAAGTCAACATAATTTTTTGTCGCTCCATCCTGTGCGCTGGTTGGATCAAGCACGTTGATTAATTTGTGCGAATTCAAATCCAAATCTGCAGTTCCCACAGTTGTTCCACCTGAAGCATGCGTGTCTACGTAATTTTTCGTAGCTGAATCTGAGGCTGATATAGGTTCAGCTAAATTAATCAATTTATGAGCTGCCATGTTAATGTCCACGTAAGAAATAGTATTGTAAGAGACTTTGGTGTCTACATACCCTTTTGTCGCAGCGTCTTTTAAATTGGTAGGATCGCTCACATTAATCAGTTTGTGAGAGTTCATGTCGATGATTCCCGTGATTGTGCTGGATCCGTCGGTTTTAACACACAGACTCGAGCTGACGTCCACGTAATTTTTTGTGGCTGCGTCGTGAAGATTGGTCGGTTCGTTCAAATTGATCGCCTTGTGAAAATTTAAATCCAAATCTGCAGTTCCCACTACAGTACCAGCACCACCTGACGCATGCGTATCCACGTAATTTTTAGTAGCAGCATCGTGTGCGTTAGTGGGTTCACCCAAGTTGATGATTTTATGAGAGTTGTAATCCAAATCTGCAGTGATGGTGCTGTTTCCATCTGTTCTGACATAGAGATCACCTGTTACAGCTGATGATGAAGAAGGATCATAAAAATACCTTCCCAATTCAGTTCTTCCAAATTTGTCAATCATTTTATATAGACACAACTTTTTTTTCACCAAAGTGTGTTAACAACGCTTTGAAAGTCATCCCCTTCATTCAATTTTTTTAAAACGTAAAGACACAAATGACCACAATAAGAAGTGTTACCAAATTGCACTCTTTCACTGTTATAATAAACCGGACTTTTTAAATAATCAATGAGCTCTACAAGAGGAGGTTGAGCATAAGAGTCAAAGCTGTATTTTTATCCCCATCTTTATACCAACAGATCCAATGAAATCCATCTGTACTAGAATCCCCCGTGTTGACAATACCACATTCTTTTTTTCTTGGCTTTTTTGGCAATTCATCCCTAACAAAAACACCTCTAAAGTTTTTAATTTTGAGCTTTTTCACAGCATCTATTAATTGAAAGTTGGTAAGAGGTTTGTTCGGTAGTACAATTCCTTCAACGTTGATCATTTTAAAATTCAGAAAAATTTTAAAATTTAGAAGAATTCAATAGAGTTTACATTTCATCATCGTCCGATTCTTTAACCTCTAAATCCAAGTCTCCCATCATACTGATATGAGAAAAAGTTACATTTTTCACGATGACTGCTTCTACCAGTTTAACTTGAATAGACATAATAGAGGCGCCTATATACACTCCCTCAATTCTAAGTCCTCCAATGACATAACATTTTTGATTGAGGAAATTATGTCCAGAAGAACATACTAAATTTCTATTATGACGTTCTCCTTTGAGACCATTTTTTATATCAATATCTGTTTTCTTTCTATAAAATACAGAAGTAATGAGTATTTCGTCTTTCTCATATTTATTTATAAGCATTTTAGCATAAAACACTGGCGCTGCTTCAGGATGATCAGGCTTATATTTTAAAATACTCAATTCGTCTGAATTAATTTGCTTTTTTCTTCCTCCCTTTTTAAGTTTGGGTGACAATTTATCCACTTCACCTCTAATGAACAAAGTGATCTTTTCCATTATGCTAATAAACTTTTCTTCTGTCTTTCCCTTTTTAGCATTAAAGCAAACAAAGGACATGGAATATCCATTCAGTTTTTGTGTCGTCGGATCTTTATTCTCACATACACCATATGAAAATAACATAGGTGTTCGTAATACAAGTGGACCATCTCCAGTTGAATAAGAATATTTTAATGGTATTTTTTGATAGGCTACTGGTTTGGTTGCTGTGTAAATTTCTCCAACTGATAATTTACTCTCATCAAAACTTTCAATTGTAATAAAACTCATTTCTTTTCTATATACAAGATTTTTATTTAACTCAAAATCAAAATTTTTTTTTCACTGTATTATTTTTTTTAACACCTAATCCGAATTTGGCTTTGGCTTTGATGATGGGTTCGATGATTTTTCGCTCGCTTATTTCTCTCTGAGTTGGATTTTGTATAGAGTCCATTTCTTCAAGCATCATTCGATCTGCTAAATTTCTGTTTTGCTTGTCGTTAAAATACTTGTAAGCTAAATCGTGGTGATATGCTGCATTGTCCACTCTGTCTACCGGTTTGCTCCAATCTTGATACATGTCCGTGGAAGTGAGTCTTTTGTCTAAATTGGTACCAGGTCCTGCAAAATTCATACCTGGAACGTGCATTTCTCCTGGAAACTTTGCCCATGGAAGCTTTATTTTGTTTGAGAGTTTGTTGATCGATTCCACCAAGTCTCCTCCGCTAAGCGCATGCGCAGAAATAAATTTGTTCTTTTTTATCCCGCAGATGACGCAAGTTCCTTTAAGCATATTTCTATTGCTTTTGCTTATAGCATGGTGCAAGTTGTCCGTTTCTGTTATTCTTTTGCATTTGACGCAATACATTTTTTATATTCAACATAATAAAAAATGGAAGTGATTGATTTGTCATGGAATGTAAATAAAAGCAAAAGGAAAAACAACAAACTTTTGCCTAGAAGTATACGTGGAATCATTATTGGAAAATCAGGTTGTGGTAAAACGACGCTGCTACTCAATTTACTTTTAAGACCTGGCTGGCTAGACTATAATCATTTACAAGTGTTTGGAAAATCTCTTTTTCAACCGGAATATAAAATATTAAAAAACTCGTTCGAGAAGAAATTACCGAAAGAGGTTATTCTTGATTTGTTTAACATTCAAAGCAAAATTGAACAATTAAACGTAAGTCCTGAATGTGTTATTGATGAAATTTCAAAAAAATGGAATAATACAGAGGATATGGAGTGTCAATTTTTCGAAACTGCTGACGATGTGCCAGAACCAGAAGATCTTGATTCATCCAAAAACAATTTAATGATCTTTGACGATTTGCAATTGACTAAACAAAACAAGTGCGAAAAATACTACATCCGAGGAAGACATTCTAACGTCTACTGCTTTTACCTCGCTCAAAATTATTTTATGGTGCCTAGACAAACCATCCGAGAAAACGCTAATTTCATTTGCTTGTTTCCTCAAGACTCGAAAAACATTAACCACATTTACCAAGATCATGTTTCAAGCGATATGAAAATAGAAGAGTTTAAAAAGTTTTGTAAATATTGTTGGTCTCAACCTCATGGATTTGCCGTCATTGATTTATCCTCAAAAAAGGATTGTGGAAAATATCGAAGCGGATTTGACAATTTTTATTTTCCCAACTCTATATAAAAAGATGAGCGGATTTTATCTCCTTGCAAAAGCAAAAAAAGAAACTCCAACCGTAAGAAACAGCGTCATCCAAACTGAGTTTGACAACCCCATCGAATTCGAACCGAATAAAAAGTATGAAATGGCTCTTGTCGGCTTTGACACTGTTCACAGTTACACCAACATCAATTCGACAAATAATGTTTTCAGATACAGTCCCAACGCCGGTTCAAACAGCTACACCATTTACATCGAAGAAGGAGCGTATGAAATTAGCGAGATTAATGATTATCTTCAGAATGAAATGAAAAAACAAGTTGGAAACTTGTATAGAGCGGATGGTGTTGTTATCGGTGCAAACCTGACTACTTTAAGATCTACACTGAAATTTGGAAAACCTGGATCTACAACAAAATATTGGGTGGATTTTAACGTGAATAACAGTTTAGCCACTGTTCTTGGATTTAATAAAGCAGAATATACCTATGTAGAGAAAAAAGAAGATCCGGCAGATCCAAATAAAGTCACAAGTTATATTGACTATTACGAGTCTGAAGCACTTTCGAGAATAGACGGTGTAACCATCATCAGAATCACAAACGATGTTATCGGAGCATCTTATGATAACGGAAAAAGAACATCTGACATTTACTCTTTTCATCCTGACTCTCCTCCAGGCTACAAAATTAGCGAAAAACCTTTCCACTTGATATACTTACCCATCATGGTGGGTAGAATTTCAAGAATGGAAACAAGAATTGTAGATCAAAACGGTAACTTGATCGACTTTAGAGGTGAAGACATTATCCTTAGATTTCACGTTAGAGAAAGAATAACCTCTGTGCTCCAAGACCTTTTTACGAGCAGCGCAGTTCAGCGATAATTTTTTTCTTTTATTTAAAAAATGAGCAACTACCAAAAAGTAAAAATAAACATTTCACAAAGTCAATCTGACAAAATAAAAAAAGCCATTCAAGAAAAGACTGATGTCAATATAAGACTATCCCATTCAGATCTAGAAGGTGAACATGTTCTCGCTATCACTAATGCGCAATTGAACAAAATTAAAAAAGCGTATGAAGCTGGTAAAGGAGTCACACTCAAACTGAGCAAAAAACAATTATCATACAACTCAACCATTGAAGGCGGATTTATCGGAGCTCTTTTACCGTTATTAGGTATGATAGGCAGCACACTTGCAACAAGAGTAGTTCCAGCTCTAGCCACAGGATTGTTAGCAGGTGTAGGATCTTCTGCTGGTTCTGCTATGGTTGATAAAATTGCTGGAAGAGGCGTCGTTTACTTGAAAAAGAATGGAAATGGAATGAAAATGACTGCCGCAGGATCAGGAATCTTTTTAAGACCTTGGGTAAAACCTACTATTGGTGAAGGACTCTTTGTTAAAAATGGAAAAGGTTATCAATCTAATGGAAAAGGTTATCAATCTATTGGATCCGGATATATATATCTCGGACCTAACTCACCCTTCTCAAGCATTCCCTTTTTAAATTTAATCTTGTAAATTGTACGACTATTTTATATATTTTTCACTGATATATAAAATCATAGGAAATACACTTTTACCGTTCCAATCTCTCCTATCGATGAAATCATCAACGTCTCTCCTAGAAACACATCCAACACGCTTGAAAAAGAAACTATTTTTGAAACTCGATACAACTGATCAGACTGACGCACCAAATTCACCTTCAATTCATCTTCAGTTTCTTCTCCAAACTTAAAGCTCTCAGAAAATACATCACATGTATCCATTGAAAATATCAACAGCCCTTTCTCTAAACACACTCTAAATTCAGACATAGGCTTTACCATCTTACACATATCTCTAAACCTCAAAGCCGAAATTCTTCTCTTTGACTGAAAAGAATAGCGCTCACTCAAATTCACGTTTTGAACGCTTTCTATCACCACCTTAATATTATACACAAACTGGTCTAAAGATCTCACGGCGATTTCCAAACTTCCCGCATTCAAAATCGACAATGTCAACTCGCAACTACTTTTCACCGTTTTAAACACCTTGCTTATATAGCTTTCAATTTGGACATACAACGGTTCCTCAAACGTAAATATGTACTCGTCAAATTGAGAAGCATTTAAATTTATTTCTAACATTAAGTTTATCGTTGTTTTTGTTTTCACACAAATTCCTTCTTTACTTATCGTTAGACACACCATCTTCATGTTATTGAACAAAAGATCAAACAACGCTTTCATTTCACCTGCATGCTTTGTTCTCGCTAAAAACATTTTTTAAAGAAGAAAATGTTTTTTAAATCATTGATCTTTAATTTTACTCATATTGAAATTTGCTTTCGTATTCTTAACAATCTTTTCATTATAATCACGATAAATTCTTTTTACTGAGTTACCACGCACTAAACTTCTATTCACTGATTTTTTAATTTCAATACAATGATATGAATTAATAACAGATTTTAATCTTTTTAAAACTTCTTCGAATGGCAGCATTTGAATCATTTCTATAAACGATATTTTATTACACTTTGGAAGCTTTCGAACATTTTTTTCTAATTTAAGATATTTTCTTGATTTCTCATTACAATATCTCACTTCTTCACCACTAAGAATATCAATAAGGTCAAATTCATCTATTTCATCCATTTTTTAATTCCAAAAGAAATTTATTTAACTCAAAAATCAATAAATCTTAATCAACAAAGTAGCACTCAGCGCTAACGACGACAAAAGATTCATCTTAGAAGACGGTATTCACACCTTGGCTATTGGACACTACAAACTAAAACCTTCTTTTACATTTATGGATTATGATCAACTATTTGCTCTGGAATAGCTTACAGCAATTTTTTACTATTTACTCATTCTAGATTAATAGCTTCAACTATACCGACATATCATTGCGTCAGAACCGCCTTTTACCTATATATTACTAGGATCAATGCCCCAGAAATACGATGAATCACACTTTTACATTTTAATTACACTACCACATCTACAATTCCTTAAGTATAGGAAAAGTATCAATGCGCCAGAATCCGCAAATCCTAGTAGTCACATCACACGCTTTCTTCATGAAGCAACCTTATTGGTGGCAAACTTTTGGCTCGGTGTATCAAACTATATCGCTTGAAGAAGAAAAAAAAATCAAGCAGGCTTATAAAGCGACTTCCAGAGGCGGATTGGAAACACGAAGTGGCCCTGGACCAGTTTCCTGATTTTTTTTTCTGACTTTTTATTTCGATAAATATTGTGAATTAAAAATTTTGCAATCATGAAATTTAAAACACTGATGTTTTATTTATTTTTAATCACAAATTTTAATAAATTCAACAACAAAACATTTGTTGTATCAAACAATAATTGTATAACTATATAGTTCACATAGTACATTTTTATAATTATATGACAGCCAATTAGTGACATTCTCTATTTTACTTACGCAATTGATGCATCTTGTGAAACTAAAATTATTCTTTTTATTTTTATTGATATATATTGGTGTATTATTATTTTTACATTTTAGCTACAAGGATATAGAAACTTGATATCTATAGTTTTAGACATTTTTGAGTATATTTTTGGCCTATTTAGAAGTAGAAACATCTATCTTTTATGAGATATGTAATTGAACTTTATATGTAATCAAATCACTGTGTCACTTATCTTTACGTTTTACTAATCAGCAATATTTTTGTGTAGATCAGTCCAAAAAATATGTTGGACTATCGGCCCACTGGGACTATCTCCGGTGTCCCTATAAGCCGATCCGCCCCACAATGTGTCATTTTATCAATCTAGAAGAAAAGAATTCCAAACACAAATACAGAAAAAAACTCCGCTTATTAAAAAAGCAAAATTATTAAAATAAAATAAGTATGCATAACATTTTTTGAATTTTATAAAATATATAATTTTATAAAATAGAGCAAACTTAAAAAATTTAAGGATTTTAGATTTTAATTTCAACATTAAAAGAATTTTTATGAAAGAGACATTTAAATTTAGGTTTACAATTAAATAATAAAACACATTTTGAAAGAGGCAAAAATAGATTACTCAGTTATTTCGTATCAACTGGCGATAATATGTTCATCCATTGAATCCTCAGATGTGTCCACAGAATCGTCACTTTCTAAAACTGTCTCACTTTTCTTACTTTCTAATAAGTTTAACAACTCAGGATTCAGTTTAGCATGCTTAGTTTTCCGCCGTGCTCTCAAACTTGCTATAATCGGATCTGAAGTAATTAGCAGTCCGTTTAACAAATCCGTATTTGTGTCCATTCGTGATGTTTTCCACGTAAAATGATCCCTAAACTGCCTGTTGTGTTTGTTTCTAACCTTTTGGGCTTCTTCAGAATATTGTAATAATTGGCTGCATCAGTTAAAAAACCCAATTCACGTCTGGACCTTTCCCGGATTTCTTCTTTTTTTTTCGTGCCGCCTTTTCTTTATTTTTATTTCCACTCGCTTGCTATGTTTTTAATTACTAAGCAACATGAAATGTGAAGAACGCATTCAAAAATTACAATCCAGACATAAAGAGGTCCAAAAGAGGGATACTCTTTGTTTATTTCTTTTGGCTTCTTTAACTTTCTGGTAGGAGGGATATAGACTGCAATTTGAGCTTGCAGCTAGCTCACGAAATCGTTGGTACTATTGAGTGGAGAGATTAACATCCACTATTAGTACGATCACTTGTTCCCCCGACAACGATGCTGGTTGCTTTAGCAATGATTCCCGTGTCTTTTTTAAAACTGTACCTCGATTCCGAAATGCAACAAAAAGTTCTTTAGCAACGGAAGCTGAATCTCTTTTTCCTTCTTTTCTTAGTTTCATTTCCGTGGCCATACTTAGCTCTTGGCTACTTGACTCCAGCAGAGGTTGCAACTTGTACTTTTGAACTTTAGGACCACCAGCGCTAAAAGAGTTTGTTATGCCATCCTGCTGGGAAGTACGTGGTACATTTTGAAATATAGGATCAGTAAATTCAATACTTTTTTTCTTTTATTCAAGTAATATTTTATTTCACTTTTATTCAAGAAGAACAGGTGTCCGGGAAGCGCTGCCGTTGTCTCCCTATTTTTTGTGCATTAAAACTTCCAACTTTTTTTTATACACTTTAAAGCATTTTCAGACTTTCCAACATCTCCGTTTTATTGAAGAACATCTCCGTTTTATTGAAGAACATATCCCTTCAATGGATGGGATCCCTTCAATGGATGGGATATGCTCTTGAATGAAAATTCGTCAAACTTCGAAATTTGCGGGCTCGTACCCATATCTCAAAAAGAGCCATCCGGGAAATGGAAGGAGCCATTCTTTAAAATAGAATAAGTGTAGTTAGTTCGCAAATACTCGCAGAATGCCTTTTCTCGTTTAATAACGCAAAGGTATGAGGTTTAATTTTCATACAATCATGCAATAGTATTTGGTAAAACTACATGTTAAAAGTTACTCAGAAATTGTAAAATAACTTTATGATTTGACAAAAAGTTACTCACTTTATAAAAGAATTCTACGAGTCAGCAAAAAATTTTCATTAAAAGACGATTATAACAATCCTTATTTCGAAATAAAACAATTTAAAATGAAGTTTCAGAAGCGAAACGTTTACAACAACTAAAAGCGTTGTATTATTGTTGTCATAGCTGTTCTACGACTTCAAAAATTCGCGCATACTCAGACAGCCCATAGCATTTAAAAAGCAAACCAGATTTTTTTTTTGTAATTCGATGCAGCTGCTAATTAATTCTTCTGTTATCGAAATATAAAACAAATAAACACTTTGAAATAAGTTGAAAAAAATGATTTTTTTTCCTTCTAGATTGTTAAAATGACACACTGTGCCGCGGTGCATAATTGATTGGGGGCAGATAAATTTCCGTAAAAATTAAAAAATGGCCGAAAAATATAGATATTGTTTCAATACAAAATATTTTTTTCAGATGTTGATAAAGTAATAACTGATTCAAATGCAGCAAATAAGATAAACCAATCAAAAACGACTTGCCAAAGTAATAAAAATATTGCATGGAATAAGTAAACAGAAGAGTAATTAGAGTATGGACCAGGAAATAACTAGGGTATGGCAGGCATATCACGTACTTTTGGCGGCAACTGAATTTAGGGCACGAAAAACTTCCGAGCCTATTTTGTTAATGTATAAATACGAAAGTGAAGTAAAGAAAATATTTTTACAGATATAATTATATGCGTATTAAAAGGCTGCGTATGAAAAAGAAAAACCCAAAGGTCTACCGAATAACAAACGCAATCGTTTTTCGTTTGTTCGTCCATGTTCTCTAGACTTTTAGCTCTCTATCTTTCTACAAATGAAATTTTGCACTTGTTTTTCTAAGTATAAAAGATGCAGAAAAGTAGCATGAGGTACGACAAACGAGAGTCGGTCTCTCTGAAGTCGTTTTTCTTTGAATTCAAAATTTGGAATAACGTTCGCATCTGATTTTCGTTTATACATATTTTACAGTTTTCTGATCTTGAATAAAATCTAAATTACGTTTTAAACGACAAAATTTAGATTTTATTCAGGATCAGAAAACTATAAACTATGTATAAACGAAAAATAAATGTAAAAACGTGGCCAGTGTTTGTTTACAAATCTAAGAGATATAAAGGTAAATATATATTTTCATATTTTTTTAAGTAGTTAAGATTTTTTATTTTTAAATTCTATTCAAATTGTTGGAACTTACGAAGTTGGAACATTAATAAAAATATCAATTTCTTTACCGTGAGGACATTGCAGTGAAATTTGTAAATGATGTAATTCTTGAAGATATAATATATTTATTCATGTTTATAAAGTTTTATTTCGTCATTTTTTGAAAAATTATTATTGATCAGGTTTCTTATTTAAAACTTCTTTTCCTCAAATCGCAAATTATAAGTAAAGGTTTTCTTTTTTGTACTTTAGAAAGATACCAGAGAACTGGGAACTATGAAACGTTCATTTGAGAAGAAGAAATAAAGTGGAGCTGCAGCTCGAAAAAGACGCTTTTTAGCAGCAAAAAGCAGTATAACTTTTTAAACGTTTTTTCAAAAATCAACATGAATTTCAAAAATCAAGCACAAACACGACTTCTTAAGAATGTCCTGAAAATTTAGCAAATTCTACAGAATTAGATGCTCCCAGCAAGCACACAACGTTGAAACAACGTTGAAATAACGTTGATCAACATCGATCAACGCTATTTCAACGTTGTTTCAACGTTGTGTGCTTGCTGGGCTGGGTCAAATTAAACCAAGAAAGTGTTAGTTAACGCATCTAATCATGAAGAAAAGGGATTTGAAAATGTTTACAAGGGCTTCAGAGAATTCTTATTCTAGAAAGTCTGCTACTTCTGAAGAATGAGAAAATGGATCTGAAAAAGATATCTTTAACGTTGAAGTAAATAAAACATCTCTGGTTTCAATATAATCTTCAAGAAGTTCTTTCAAACTTTTACGACGTTTTTGATTCAGATTCATTTAAAATTGAGAAGATAGTAAAGTAGTCAGAAAGGTTTTCGTTGATCTTCTGAAACTTTTGAGGAAAATTGGAAGTAGCAAGTTTACTTGCTACTTCCAATAAATCTTAATGAAGAGATGTCTTGTTACAGGAGTGAGGAACTCCCATTTTTTAAGGACGGAGAAACAATTTGAACTTTTTTTGTGAACATTTTTTACCGACAATGAACAGAATGAACGACATGCCCGGAAGAATTAAACGAATCTACTTTAGAAGCAGACTTTTGGTCCACTTGGTGTACCCTATTATACCACGTAAGGATTTGCTCGTTTTTTTTTAATTGTCAAAAATATTAAAAAAAGTAAGTGAGAATGGGAGAATTGGCAAAAAGAAAAGAAACAATTAAAAACATCAGACTAAACTTTTTTTTTAAATCTGAATCAAGCTAAAAACTCTCGGATTATGACATTATAGAGAAGAATACCTTTATTCATGGGCCAAACCTTTATAACAAGCCTTCTCAATTTTCTAATGGTAATTTATTAAACAAAAGAAAGATAAAAAAAAACAAACAAAAAAAACAAAAAAAAAAAACTTTTAATAAGAACATATTTCAAGCATTTTCGAAGTGGCCACCTTAAGCTTCAATGCAGAAACTCAAACGTATCTTGAAATTTTCGGAAAGGGTCAAAGGACTTTTGGTGACACTCGATTTCACTCATGATGCAGAAATTGCTTCAGATTCTCCAAATGGGTATGATCAGTAAAATCAACCACGCGCGTACAATTAAGATCTGGCGAATAGGTTGGCCATTCCGCAGATGTGATGAAACCAGAAAAATGGACCGTATTTCACACCAACGTAGAGTTGTTAGTGGGTTAAGAAAATTGAACCCAACCCAACCCAACTCACTGCCACATGAACCCAACCCAACCCATGGGTTGACCCACGGAGTGCATGCAAACATGTGTAATTATACCGTTAAATTGGCGACATTTTAATACATTCTAGCCTATACAACCATATTAGATACAAATAATATGTTGTTACTCAGTTACTGTCACTATATGTGTTAGTAAGCAAACTAACAAAGAACAGCTTTAACATAAATGAGCACTATATTAGTGAAACATGTCATTTCGCATTCCCCAGCGTACTAATTCGATAGCTTCTACGTTAGCCGGTGATAGTTGCGACCTTGTGTCTGTAATGGAGTGCCCAACAGAAGAAAAGTCTCTTTCTGACTGCGCAGAGCTTGCTGATATGCAGTATAGTCTGCGAGATGTTGCTGCTAGAATGGGATAATCGGCTGCGTTGTCCTTCCAGAAGGTTACGGGATTCTTGCACGCAGCAGTAACACGAAGACTCTTGTAGCTGGACAGTTCATGTTGGCAAGTCTCCTGTAGCACTGTTGCTTCATTATGTAATTGCGCGTCTTGCGTCTGTGGCCGATCTCGCGTTGACTGCATTGTTCGCAGCTCATCAAACGGGTCCGTTCTTCTCTTCTTTGCTGGCGCTTCCAATTGGAGTTGGACACCTTGTTCCATCAATTCTTCTGCTGCTGCTTTCCTGGCAATTTGTGTAGCAGCGGGCTGCATTTCAGCCAGAAGCCACTGATCGACGTCATTGAGCAAGTCACGCTTAAATCTTTTGTCAGCCGCCGTCACATTAGGTATAAATGCAAAATTTCTGAAAGAGGGATCTAGGAAACAAAATAGCCAATTCATTGCTTTAATAGATGTCCAAAACTTTAAATCTAAGTATTTAATGAGTTTTTGCCGAAATGTTGCTGCTGCTGTTGTCAATCCTGGTGCAGGTTGAAGCCGCTTAATCAGTAGGTAGTAAGACGGAACTACTAGTTGCATAGTTGGTTCAGTAACCTTCTCCATACCTTCAAATATATCTTTTATGCCGTCAGTCACATCACGAATTTCGACGGTTGGCTTTAATAAAACTGCGTCATTCGATAGCAAATCCGTTAAATCTTAAGCGCAAATAATGAAATAAACATAACGGTGAAACGGCGAAAATACAATGAAAATGCAGCTAAGGCGTGGGTTATCAGTGGGTTATACTTCCTCAACCCAACCCAACCCAACCCAACCCATGGGTTAACCCAACCCACTAACAACTCTGCACCAACGTGTTCTTTGACGAAAAAGAAAACAGTGGCGAACTCAAAAAAACATACAGTAAATCTAAATAAAATTAGATTGGCAGTGTAAGTAAATGGTTTCTTCAATATTGGCTCTTTGTTTTCCCGCCTTGTTCTTCTTCGCTAACAGCTGTTTGTTCTTCTTCGCTGTTTGTTTTCTTTCAGGTAACATAACTTCATTTTAAAGCTCTTTTAGTCGAAAGTCTTATTTTGTAGCTATTTCCGAGATAAGTATCTTTTTATTATTATTACCGTTTTTTTTTTTTGAGAAAAGCATCGGTATTTCTCATAAATAGTGAGGCAGAAAAAGACTGGCATCGTTTCAAACGAGAAATAATGAGAAGAGATCAACAATGTTCATTTGTGTAAATAACTCCTCGTATCGTTATCATTAAGATAGTGCCTAAAACGATATTTTTCATTTCGAGACGCAGATGCTTACATAGAGTCTGGTCATGAGCAACAACCATAAAACTTACATGATGATCACAACTTGTACTGATAGCGAGAAAACAAAGCTGAATTAAATCTTCAATTGAGAGAGTTCAATATCCTTTGACAGCCGAATATTAAAAAAACACGATTTTTCAAGGAAACAGAAAACAAAATATTTAGCAAATGCTTTTTTTAGCATATTGTGTTTCACAAAAATAAAGGTTTAAAAGTTGCCAGCATGATTTTTTGCCGTGTAATAGAAATAGTCTTTGCATAAATGTCCTGTCTCGCTTTTGTCTCGCTTTGCCGGTTAAAGATTGAATATTACGCAGTTCAAGTGAAAACACCTTTTTTTGCTGTTAAAATATCAACAAAATCCCGCGCCCAAATTTGACACAAGAAAAGTGATTGACAGATGCAAGAAAAGCGATTGACATACAATACAGAAAAAAATTTTCATTAAAACTGACATTTTTTATAATTTAGTTTTATTACATTAAAGTATTTTTAAATAATTAAACAGTCCAAATAACACCAGAAAATCAAGAAACACATTTTCTTCTTGACTTCATAGATTCTATATTAAACAGAACCGATCTTAAATTTAACTGAATATTTTCTTGTTTACATAAACGCAAAAGTTCGATAACACTGTCTTTTACTTGCAAAGCATCGAATATTGTTTTGTTAGACCTAAGAGAACAGACAGGTGTTTATGGATGAATGCTATTTGTTAAAATAAACTGTTGCATAGCGAATAGAACTGAACAATTACCTGATCTTAGATATCCTTTGGAGCAACAGACTTAACTTTTCGATTAGTTTGACATCAGTATTGTAGCTTTTCATAACTGTAAGTATAGCCTGAATCCATTCAACGTTGCTTACACTTTCAAGAAATCCACGTAAATGTACTAAAAGGAAGAAATTTAAATAGTCATACTTATTGCAATTAATTTCGCTTCTAATTACTTTAAACTTGCTTAACTTGATAATCGCTTCTAAAATTTAAACTTGAACTTGAACACTGAAAATAACTCTTACTGCAACATTCTTATGCACTAAAGTAATATCTTCGGTTAAATACCTTTCGGTACGTCATTAAGTCGAAATAATGTCGGAGTTTCGAGCAAATCAAATTCTTAAAACATAGATTTTAAGATTACACATACCAGTTTCTGAAGAGAGCTCCATTATAACATCTGTTGTATACTCCATATTGACCTAAAATAGATAAAATATCAGGATTTCAATTTCAATAGAGATTTTGATCGTGAGCTTACAAGCAAAAAACATCGAGCTAATTTTACATCATTTGTTTTAATATGAGTGTGCCTGAGTAAAGAAATGTTTTCCATTCAAACATTAAATTTTGAATTGCAAAAAATCCAGTTTTTTTTATATGGATAAACTACATAGATACTTACTTTATTGGTAAGCTTAAATAGAGGATAAAGGGCAAACGTAGCATGGTAACATAAAAACAACTCTTTCACCTATAAGTTGACAAAATGCAATGCAACAATTAAGAAAACCACTTTTTAAAAGAGCTTTTAATATAAAAACTTTAAGTACCTTGTCAGTACGCAACTCAATGCACAAACAGTGAAATGCTTGAGATAAAATGTCAGCTAAATGCAAAAAACAGTTTCAAATTTTTCAGAACATAAACAAAACGTTTCAAAAGCAATTGAATAAGAACATTTTACCTTGAGTTATTGTAAATAAAATGATCAAGCAGGAAAGTAGCTTTATGTGGGGATCATCGCTGTTAAAGAATTTCTTTGTACAAGCACTTTTACTGGATGGTTTCTGAAATATACGATAGAGAATGAAAAAATATATGATAGAGAATGAAAAATATACGATAGAGAATGAAAAATATATGATAGAGAATGAAAAATATATGATAGAGAATGAAAAATATATGATTGATAGAGAATGAAAAAATAAAAAAAACTCAAAAGAAATTGTGAGTACTGAACAACTTACTTGTTGCTGATTATAAATTTGCTCACCGATTCTGCGAAGTGTTGATTTATTGATAGCCTTCTATTGAAAACAAAAATTTATTGATAGCCTTCTACTGTAAATCTTTAAAACTTAAAAATGAAATAATATTTTTAAAAACAAACTGTTAAAAAATCAGTTCTTCATTCAGTATTTAATATACTTTTAATCTTAAAATCCAAATTGTTAAATGTTTTTTAGGAGGGATGTCAACTTGGTGTTAAACAAATTGTTAAATGTTTTTTAGGAGTGGGGATGAAGTTGTCAACTGCCTAAGAATTTGATCCTGCAACTTAAATTACATTTTTTCTAGTTACTTATATGTAAAATATATTTGTAAGATCTATGGTAATTTAAAATGTAGTTACAAAATAACATGAGTTGCAATAAACCTCTACCTGGGAACTTTTTGTGAGGTGTGAATGGAGAAGAGACCAATAGGTAAACTGTAATATTGAAAGTTGAGCTTCTTGTTGGGTTATGTACTCAAAAAGATCTGGAAAGGTTATAAGTATCTTAAAAAAAAAAAAACATTTCTATTATTTGTATTTTATACCTAGCACATGTTATGAAAATTTTATAGAAGAGAAAAAATAATTTGGAAGCAAAGAACAAGAAAAAGTAATAGAAGCAAAAACTTCTTCTATCGTTACATATCTCTATATTATTACACAAGGATTTAAATCAAATTTTAAAAAAATCTTATGATGCTACTTTATAATGAAAATATTTGATGCCAAATAAAATTAAACATTTAAGAGGTATTTTACCTTCATACACCTTTCATTAGTAATATCAAAGTTTACATCAGAATCAAGTTGACCACCATGTCTAATGTTGGCAATTAAATTTTGAACTATCTCTTTTAAATGACTTTCTGATACCCATTGTAATACAGTTCCAACAAAGCTAATGAAGACACCTTTAAAGGGCTAAATTAAATAAGAAGTTTAATTAAAAATCTTTATTGATTTTAACTCATTAACTATTGATACCGTATTAAACTTACTTTGCTCGTTTTTTCTTCAGTCTTAAAATCTGAAAAGTAAACAAAAAAAAAATAAAATGCAAAACTGTTTTTTACTTTTATAAATTCTTATGCTTTAAATGCCACTTCAAACCTGTATGCAAACTAGTCTTTGCAGTCTCTTGTTCTTTTAGCTGCTGCTTTAGAATATCATTTTGTCTCTAAATAAAACATTTTATTACTAATTTTAATACAAAAACTATATACATACATACACACATACATACATGCATCAGTGTTCCCCAAAAATGCATTTAACTCTAACTGCATAACTCAAGAAAATCCATTTGGTGAGTGAAAGAGCATACCTTGTAGTTTTCAAAAATATAAACCTTAAAATCAAGCATCAAAGTATGCCAGAGAAATTTGTATTTTAAATTTCTCCAAAAATAAGGTTGTTTTTTAGCACAAATAACAACTCAGTTTTGCATTTTTACAGCATGTAATGTTTAAATTATACATTTTTTGAAGAAATTTATTGTGCTGGAGATCCAATCTGATTGTGTTATATTTTGTATTTAAGAATTAGGGAAAATATCTAATCAATCTGGCAGTAATTTTGAAGGATTAACTAGTTGAGAAGAGTACATTTTAAGGCATATAATTATGAGTTTTGAACAAAAGTGCATCATTCATCAAAATACCTCTAATAAGAAACCATAAAAAAAACTGATAAATTGTCTGTTTTATTTGTTCTTAAAGGCTCAACAAGAATTAACTGAATTTGTTAAGCAAGAAGCGTTGCAAGTCTTGAAAAAGAATATTGATTTTAAAAATACCTGTATCCCAACAGGTGTTTTTAAAAGTTGCAGATTATCTATCAAAAAGCTAACTGAGGGGCATTCTGCCCCACTACCAGAGCTTTTTGATTTTAAGTCTATAAGATTATATAAAGAAACACAGGCAACTACCATTTGTGAGTGTTTAATTTTTGATGTTGCTAGAGTTAAAGAAAAAGCTGTTCATCCAATGACTGCAACAAGTGATTCAGAGAAAAAAAAAAGAACGGCAAGATAGAGGACCGCTGTTCAAGTTGTCTGACAAGTGTCAGCAAGAGAAAGCCTCCTGAAAAAAATCAACCCTTTAGGAAAATCTATTTGAGTTAGCATCAAAAAACCAGGTGGCTTCTGAAACTATTTCCAAACATGCTCTCTGTACAGCTCCAGCTTCTCCGAAGGAACAACTTAACACTGTCAAGCTTCTGGTGGGAATTATTTTCCAGTCCAATTAGGTAAAATGTAATCTATTAACAAGCATCTGATACCATTTTTGATTATCTTTTGTTTTTTAGGATCATCAAAAACAGCTGAATGTAGCAGAGCAAGCCCAAACAGTACAGCAGGATATATGATGCAAGTTCAGGTCAATACTGACTTGGCTATCAACAAAATGTATAAGCTGGCATTTACTTTTATAGTATTAGTGGCAAAAAAACTAGTTCAAACAAATTTTTGTGAAAAATTACAAAAACTAACTAAAGAATACCTTCATGATGTTGAAATCTTATCTAAAGAATATCTTCATGATGTTGATGTGTGACTCAGAGAAAGATAATAAGTATTTGAAAACAATTGTTCAATGCAAAAGTGTCAGAGAGGTCAATGAGAAAATGCTGAGCAAAAGAGACATTCTTTTGAATCACATTACCAAAACTGATGGAGGTAAGAGTTTTCAAAGGTGAGCTTAGAAATTATGAGCTCAGACTTTTCTGAATCAGAAACATCAACATCCTTAAAAAATCTTCTTTGCCAAAACCGTTCTAAAGCTTCCAGTGTTAATCAACAGCTGCTCAAAAAAAATTGTGTCTCAACTATTAAGAAAAATTCAAGAACTCAAAGTTTTATTTCTTTCAGCAAACTTTAACACAACTCCAAAAATTCATGCTGTCTTTTATCATGTTGAACACTTCTTCAGAGAAAAGGATGCTTACTTAGAACTACAGTAAACTGGCTATCGAAGCCCTCCACCACATTTTTCAAGATTATTTGGATTGATTTAAATGTGACTTCACAAATCAAAACTACGGAACAAGATTAAAACACTGTTTGGCAGACTTCAATGCCAAGCATATGTAAAGCATCCACTTAATTTCCTCTTATGCTAATTATTTACAAGGATTTTTGTTATTAAATAGAGAATTTTAAAAAAAGTTATTGCTACTTGCCTCTCATAATTTGATCTTTCTCTAACCCTTTCAAACTAAAAAGAATTTTAGTCTTAAATTGATCTTTATATAAGATGTTAAAATATCTTTGTCAAAAAAGTGTTTCAAACACCTGTTATATAAGATATAAAAACATCTTTGTTAAAGAATTAATAAACAAGCTCATTGATATAATTAAAGAAAATGAATCAAAGAAGATGCTGTTAAAATGCAAAACTGAGTTTAGGCCCTAAAACCACCTTAGTTTTGGTGAGACTTTAAATGCAAATCTCTTTAACTTTAATGCCTAATTTCAAGATTTACATTTTTGTAAACTACAAAATATACTCTTTCAACTATCCAAAGGATTTTCTTGGGTTATGAGGTAAGGGCTAAAAACAATTTTGTATGACCAAAAAAAAGATATCATATATGGAGGTGAAGGAAGCAGGAGAGGAATGGGGAACATTTTGTATCAATTTAAAATACTCAAAATGCATTTTTTTTCTATCAACAAAACTATATTTTACTTTTAAAATATGAATTAATTATTTATATATAGTTTATATAACTTATATAGTTTATATATATAAGTATAATAAAACTATATATATTAATTAAATATATATAGTTTTATTCTGACGAGGTGTTGTATGAGACAATAAAAAAAAGTTATTCTTTGTATTGAAACAAGAGTTTTTCTATGAGTTTCAACCATGTCAAAAATTTCATTTTGCACTGCTTCATCTTAAAACTAAGCAAATATTTTGTATATAAAAATATAAAAATTTTCTCAATGTTTTAAATACATTAGTTTTACTTTCATAATAAAAACCTGAACATAACTCAGCAGCATGTTTGTTAAAAATGTTTACTGTTTTAATGAAAATTTTAATCTTCAAATAGTTTTCATTTTCAAATATTGGGAATTATTCCTTCATCCCAGAAGAAGTTTGACTGACTTCATAATAACAATCCAAAATTGTAACTTAGTACATCATTAGTACGGTATGGTTTAATATCTAAAATTGCTCCAGAAAAATGGAAAGAAAACAAGGTCAGTTTAACAGATTGACTAGATAAAAATTTAAAAAAGGTAACTATTAAAAAAATCTGAAAGCATATTTTAAATGCCATGCTACAAAATGGTCCTAACATTGCTCTAGGGTTAGATACAAGCAAGAGAAAAAATACTAATGAAAAAAAACAAGTTGATTAGACAATTTCTTAAGGAACACTTATTCTTATAAACTTGTACAAGTGTTGAATATTTTGTTTGTTAGTAAATTAATATAAACATTAATTACAAATTGGAGAATATTAACTTAAGTCTTCTCATGCATGATTTGCTTAGGTTATGCCACTGCTACAACCTTAGTGATTTTTTTTTTTTTTAATAACTTTGTTCATTTCTATTTGTTTACTTTCATCACAATCCATGTAGGAGAGCACACTAAAGTTAGATTTCATCGGGAATGTCTTATTAACATTCTAGAAAATTGCCTTAATGATAATAGTTATTAAAGTTTACATTTTAGATATTCTTCTTACAATTAAACATTACATTCATTTTAAAAACAAGATCTGAATGAAAAATCACAAAAGTTTACTTTTACATTCAAAGAGACTTTATGGTTTATTATTTTATCAATATCAACAGCAAAGTGACTTCAAACAAATATCAATGCTGCAATACCACCTCTCATACTTCCTGCATCTAGGGGTACAAACATAAGACAAGTACCAGAAAAAATCTGCGCGTGTTCTGATGTGGTGTTTACGGAAACCGTACATCATTTAAAATAGCTAATTGTTTTAAAATGTGATTGTATTAATGTTGTTCAAAATTTAAACAACTCTGTTATTAAAACAATTAGCTTTAATTGAAATGTCATCAAATCAAGATAAGAAGCGAGAAAAAATTTTGCATTTTCTCGTTGAAAATCCTGGTGTATCAAACAAAACAATTTCTAAAGAGCTACAGATTGCTTTGAGAACAGTGCAGAGCGTTGTGAAACGATTTAAGGACACTGGTACAATCATAAGAAAATCAGGAAGTGGAAGAAAAAAATGTTTTGTTAGACGAGATCTTGGTAAAAAGGTAAAAGATGCCTTAGACAGAAAACCAGAGATTTCTGTTCGAACATTAGCGAATAAATTTAAGACAAGTGCTTCCACTATACAAAGAGTAAAGAGAAATTGTGGTTATAAATCTTATAAAAAGAAAAAAGTTCCTCGTCGTGAAGAAAAGCAAGAAAATGTTGCAATTCGATGTTCAAAGCTGCTCTATAAAAAATTATGTGCTAAAAAATCTTGTTTGATTATTGACGATGAAACTTATTGTGCTGCATATTTCTGATCTCTTCCAGGACACCAATATTATTCAGCAATTAATCGCAAGAAACTGAATTCCAAATATAAATGCATTGGAATGCAAAAATTCGCTAAAAAATTCTTAGTTTGGCAAGCAATTTGTGAATGTGGTGAAAGAAGCTCTTGTTTTGTGACTACGGGAACAATTAACACCAAAATATACATAAAAGAATGCCTCAAGAAACGTCTTTTGCCGTTTTTAAGAACACACACGGGTAACCCGTTATTTTGGTCCGATTTAGCATCATGTCACTACTCTGGGACAACTTTAAACTGGCTTAGAGAACATAAAGTAGATTTCATTGAAAAACACTGCAATCCACCAAATTGTCCCAAACTACGTTCTATCGAAAGATATTGGGCTCTTGTCAAAAGAAAACTAAGGTTCAATGTAAAAGAAGCCAAAAACATTAAAGACTTCAAAAATAAATGGATGAGTGCTACCAAGAAAGTCCAGCCGAAGACTGTGCAAAAGCTGAAGTCGAGTGTAAAACACAAAGTGCGTGCGTTCTCACGTACAAAACTTCACAAACTTTCTTAAGTGAAATTTAAAAATATTAATATATGTACTTTCAAAATATACATAACATTCAATATCGAAATACAATAGTTAGATAAATATCCTTTATAATGTCCGCGCAGATTTTTTCTGGTACATGTCTTAGAAACTTTTTTCTTCATAATATTTATTCAAATAATATACCTGCAAATTTATTATTCTATTTTGTTGAGAAATACTTTTCTCTTCACTTTGTTGTAGCTTCTCTTGATCAAACAAAATCTAAGAAAAAAAACTGACTAATAAACAAATCCCAAATTTAAGTAATTCTAAGATTTCAAAAAAAAATATTTTAAAATTCTGTGTATATACTTTTGTTTTCATTTTGTCACCTGCGTTCTTTAACATTTGAAATGATTTTTTAAATTTTTTGTTTTCTTCTTGCATCTTTTGTATTTTTATGATGTACTCCTGAAAGTATGTACACACATATGAAAAAATTCCTATTTTAGAAAATTTTTTCAAAATTCAATCATAATGAAAAATCATCAAACTTTAACTGTTACCTCTTCTAAGTCATGAGACTTTTTTTTTAATGAATTTTCAATAATCTCTTCCAAAGAAAGCGCATAGTCAGCAAGTTTCTTTTCAATGTCAATTAATTTAGTTTCTTTTTCATTCAGCATTATTTCTTTTAGATGCAATTTTTTGCTCTCATACTAAATATTTGATTAAACTATCAGTTTGATTGCTTTAAAGTTTTGTTTTCTTAACAAACAAATGAAAAAAGCTTAACTAAATTCAAAATACAAACTTGGTAGTTTTTAAATATAATACTTGAAATGATCTTGTAAAAAGTTTAACTAACCTGCAATTTTCTACTAATCTCTGAAAGCTCTCCATGGATCTTTTCTATTTGCTTATTTTCGCAAAAAGAAACCTAAACAAAATTGTTTTTTTAAACATTTAAAATGTAATTTAATGATGTTTTCCAATTTGTGAATTGATAGGCACATTGTAAATTGATTGTTCCTAATACATTGACAACTGCTATAAAAATTTTTATTTTTAAACATCAAAATTTTATTGATATATAAGTACTTGATATTTTAAGAAAGTGAATACTCTGAGATTGTATAAGAGAATCACATAAATTTACTTCTGAAGTATAGGCATGCTGATCTTCTGCTTCATTGCCTAAAGAAAAAGACTCAAAGCTGATTAGTCAAATATTTTTTAGAAATTTATTCTTTTTAAAAAAAAATTATTTAATTCCAAAAAAGATTTATTTAACAAAATAACCTTAAACTCAACATACTAAAATCAGAATCAGATTTCCTTTCATTATCTCTTTGGTGTTGAAAAAGATTTAATGACGATTTACATAAATCTTTTAAACATTGCTGATACCATTCTTGGTAGAACGCTGAATTGTAAGTTTTGCTCATATCATGCTACATAAATTTGTTAAAGTTTGTAAATAGAAAAAAATCTTATTCAAAATTTATATTTTTTTACTTTTTACATGTATTAAAAAAATTTTGGAACAAGAATGAAAAAGAAGAATGCTGGCTGCTGTCAATTTTCTACCTACTTTTTTACTGATACCAAATGGGAAATGAAACTTCACTAAACTAATTAGGAAATTGCTTACCAAACTAAATTTAGGTTTGATAAGCTGCAATATACACATACATTTATCTCTATACTTGTTTTATATGCAGTGTAACTTTATGCATTTAATTGACATTTATAATTTTGTAGATTCATTTAAATGCTCCTAATTTTTCATATATGATTTTTATATATTTACATATACATGTTTTCATATGCATAAATGAAATGTTGTATATATAACTATATGATTTTTACTTCCACTTCATTTTAGTCTCAAGAAATTAAAATCACAAATATGTTAAACCAATTGATTCAAATACATGTGTAAACATTTATATACTTATATTACAAGTATTCTGGACAGACAGAAACACAGAAACTGATAGAAAGAGTACTTGTTATATACTGAAGTATATAACAAATATTTAATAAACATACTTTGTAATAAAATATATTCCAACAAACCTGTTAAATAATTTTTAATTTTACTGTATCAATGTTATAGGGGATTTTTCACAAAACATTTTAAGACTGTTGGCTTTACTCTAAGCAATTCAATTTAAAATGACAAACAACATCTAGTTTTTTACATTAATAAAATAACTTTTTTTTTAAAAGAAAAATACATTAATCAAAAAATAAGTACATCATTTAAATATGTAATATTTTTTCTATAAATAATATAACTAAGATAGAAACATCAAATGAGTTTCAAATGACTTAAGCAAAAAGTCAGAATGTATCTAAAGTTTTGATGTTTCTAATTACATGCTAAATGCTGTTCTTAAGAATTAATTTTTTTTCACTAATTAATCTTCACTTGTTCTTGATTCTTTACCATCACATGCAACAATCTTTACTTTGTCAACCTTAATTGCATCTCCTACTTCTCGAAATGTTACATTATTTAAGACAAATGTCCAAACATTATCACAGAACCGATATGTGTTTAAGCGACCTTTAAAGTTAATTCTATTCTTAACTTTTGTTGCTAGTGCATTGTTGATAGCTTTATCAAATTGTAAAAGAACTTGTAGAGCTAGTTGAGGTGTTATTTGTTGCGATTGAATCAACTCATCTAAACTTTCTTGTAAACTGTTTCCCAGTGTTGTATTGCGATATAGTTGGTAACTCATAGTTTCTGAAATGAAAAATCATAATTAAATCTTACTTTTAGCCTGCCATAACTGCTTAAACATGATTGAGCATTTATTATAATCAAACTTATAGAATTGAATTTAAATTATTTAGTTAAATAAACATTTCCAGATTTTTAAAGTTTAGTAACTGGGTTAATTAAAAATAATTAGATTTTGATTGGTAATTGGTTTTTCAACTAACAGCCAATCATAAAATTGTCTAATATTCAATTTTCCTAAAATGATCAAGTATTAACTTAGCACAATCACTAATGAAAAACAACACCATTAAAAAAAACAAAGAGGACCAAATGCTGGTACCAAATCGTATTAAATCTTAATATAAAGCCCCTGCCATAATTATCTACAAAGAAATTTTTTATCTGTGTAAGTAAGTAAGTAAATAAGTAAGTACGCCATATAAATATTATATACAAATATTATATATGGATTTAAACAATATGATGTGTGATTTTAAAACATATATTAAGAGATGGATTTACAAAATCTACTAATTAAAGTTAAACTGTTATATCAAAATATGGTGCGAGTGCTAATTCCATTACTATTAACAAATTCACATTAAAATGTTGCATTGCTTCAAACTGGGATAATGGTGCACTAACCAATGACAAAAACAACTATAGAAAACATAAATAGAAGCAATAAAGATCGATTGTTAAGTTAAGAAAATTTTTTATTCAAGGCTTTACAAAATTTCAATTTAAAGTTTAAGGTATAAAATAGTATGTAAAATATATTTTATTTTACATATATTTTATATTATAGTTTCCTTAGTAACTTGGTTTTTAGATAAGCAGCATGATGTCACATATTTACCGTCCACGATTTTAATCATTATGCGCATATATAATATCAAAATCTTCTCTAATATAACACCCGTTCCGCATCTTCTAAATGGGTTGAATCTATTATTCTAAATTTTAGAATATGGGTTGTATCCACGCTAGATGATGCTTTTTCTCATCCGATGATTTAGATTAATGGGTTTTTACACTAATTCTAAACTCGCGCTGATTTCTCTAAAAATTCAAATTTTAGGAATGCATTTGCGAAAAACAAAATGGCACCTAATAAACGATTTCACAGCTTTAAAAAAACAATCAAAATAAGAGGACCAGGAATATCAAAAACAAAAAAATTTTTTTTAGTTTGTTAAGCCCAGCTTTAGTTTCTACTCAAGAAAATAGTTCAAACTCAAATGCTGTATCGATAAACAATAACTTAAGTGATAATGAGACAGACTTGCAAGCCGAGAAAAGTGGTTCCTCAGAAATATGTTCTCAGCCTTCAATAACAAGCTATTTAAAACGAAAACTTAAAGAGGATGATGATTGGGAGAAAGTGAGAGAGAAACTAAAGTTAGTATTTATTGAGAATCAGTTTTTAGCAAGCGATGCTTTATGCACAATATGCATAAAAAATAATCAAGTTCCTCCAAGAAAAGCAGTTAGTCGTTGTGAAGATTGTGGATGGCAACAGTACTTCTGTTTAGAATGTGCAACATCGCATCATAGCAGTTGTAATATGTTTCATGTACTGCAGTTATGGAAGGTAAATGGGTGCATATATATATATATATATATATATATATATATATATATATATATATATATATATATATATATATATATACACATATATATATATTACACACATATATACACACACACTCCGACCCACACACACACACACACACACACACACACACACACACACACACACACACACACACACACACACACACACACACACACGCACACACACACACACATAGCTATAGAGTTATAAAAGCATAATGAATGAATTATAAATAAATCATTATACATATTATAAAGTCAGTTTTTTAAAATTTGAAACAGGATGGAAAGTTTGTTCCAATGTTTCCAAATAATCAACTTATTATTCCAAATGGTCATGAGCATTGTAACTCCTTTCTTCAAAACGTAAAGTCAATAGTTTTTATTGATTTGCAAGGTATACTGATTGTTATATTTACATATTAATATATATTGTATAGTTGAAAATATTCACGTGCACTTCAGTTTTTTTTATTCCTTTTAATATGCAAATAATACAAAAAAAAAAATTGAAAATGAACAGTGAAGTTTGAGTACTGGTTCAGAGGGCTTCAAGTTTTATATAAACAGCAATGGCTTTAATTCCTGACTCAAGTACCATATGTGACAACCAATTGTATTTAATCTGGATCTAGACACAGCTTTTGAAGTGGACTAGTAATTTTGCAGCAATCATATTAAATTCAGATTTTTGAAAGGAGCATTAGAAGTATTCGGAAAATTCATCCAATGCTTACATGTATTAGCACTACAATGAGTGCAAGACAAGATTTCTTGCCCAAATCTTGTCTTGCAGCTATTTGAGATCACATCTTAGAAATTATTCACTTGTAGAAAGAAAGAAAGATATATTACAGGAATTACTAAAACATGGTGAATTAAAAAAACAAAAATGGTAGTTTTACTAAATACTGTATTTAAAACTGCACTACTGAAAGCACCACTTGACAAGAATCCATTACATTCAGAGGGGTTGAGGCCTTCCTAAACATTTCCTGATTGGAAAATTAATTTAGGGTGATGAGCTACTTACTTAAATTAGTAAAAAAAAAATTGCCTCCAGAAAATAAAAAATAACATAATGTGTGTGTGTGTGTGTGTGTGTGTGTGTGTGTGTGTGTGTGTGTGTGTGTGTGTGTGTGTGTGTGTGTGTGTGTGTGTGTGTATATATATATATATATATATATACTTTTAGGGCGTCAGCATTTAAAGAAAGTGGTTTTTTGTTCATGTCAGAGTGAGGCAGAGACACTTGTTTCTGTTGGATTTTGGCCCGGTTCAGCAAATAAGCCAGTCACAGCTTTTGATATGAGACTGCTTAACATGCTCTCTGATCTTTTGTTGGAGTGTCATTGTTCCCTAGATAAACTTTGCGCAACTATCTCCTTGTGGAATGGATCTTTGTTACCAACATATGTAAGCATTAAAAGATTTTATTATTCATTTGAATTAAATTTATATAAATGTAATTTCATATTTTACAAAATCAGTATAGTACTAAAAACATTTTTATACATGTAGATAAAAAGTATCTATAAAATCTTGAACAACTCATCCTTTGAAGAATACAGGTTAGTGGTTTACTGTGTGAAATTCTTTTTTCTCAGCTCATGAATCTGTCAAATAAATTTCAGCAGTATTTTGTATAAATAAAGAATGCTTCACAAGAATGGTAGTTAATATATATTAATACAATTTTTAAGTTATTTTTTGGATATAAAATTGAAAGCCTAAAATATAACTTAAATTATTTGGAATGTCATTTTATATTCTACTGATGTTTTTACATAGGTTTTTCAGGCATTCAATAGAGATTCAAGTTGAAAAATGCACACTTTGTCCAAAGGTAATTGCAACATAATTATTTTATTAAAATTAGTATTTAAGTCATATTTTTTTGGAGGTTTTATACCCTATTTATAATATGTTCATAGAAAATGTGTTAACACATTACTTGTTAATCACAAATATAGGTATTTAAATAATTTTTGTTTTTAAAGTTACAAACATCCTAAATATTAATAAATCTACCTATTTTAGCCTAATTCTAATGGAGTACTCATTGAATGTATGGATGCATGCTTTGGATTTGTGCGGAAGAAAACTGCTGGCTCCAGTTTTAATAATCCTAAATATAAATCACTGTTATTTGCTGATCAGGATGATGTAGATAACTTTATTGAGGCACATTCAAAAGAGATTAAGAAGTCTGACAATGTATATTTTAGTAAAATATCTTAAAAATGTATCAAACTATAAAGCAATAAATATTATTTTATTACTATATACTTGCATGTTATATTTTACTTTTTTTCTCTTTTTCTTTCATTTTGTAGAATTGTAGTCAATACAGAGCTGGAGAAATAATTGAAAACATACGATCAAAAGGAAGAAACGAAAAGTATGATGAAAAAGGTGTTTTTGGTAGAATTTGTCGACATGGTTTTCCAAAAGGATTTGTTAATTTGAAGCATGGTGAAAGGCAAGCTCATTTTTTATTTTAGTTATTCATAAAATTGAACTTTATTTTTTAAACTTGAATTTGTCTATTGTTTTTTTTTTTTTTTTTTTTTAATTTTAGGATATCATATGCTGTTTATGAGTTAAAGCGGATGATTGAACCATATGTTGGCTCAACTAATATTGAAATCAAATGCATGTATGATATAGCTTGCATTCTTCATAACCACCTTGAGGTAATATATTTGGTTAAGCTTCTTTTTGTATTTTTTATAAATAAGCAAATATTGTTTTGCTTTGTGATAAAATTAAAACCTAAGTTACAAGTATTCTTTTGTTGAAGAAACTACTACAGATGATGTATAAGGTAAAATGAAATATTTAATTAGTATAAAAGAAAACTCCTTTTTTTGTATTTTATAATATCATTTACTGGATGTACCAAGAGAATTCCCAAATATATTTAATGGTGTAATGTATTAATATAAATGTTATATAGGTTAGTCTTTTCAAATTTTAGAATAATAACTGTTACAACCTTGGCAGTTGTTTAGACAAAGTTCAATTTGGTATACCCATTTTTCATGCATATGTTCATATCTCTAAATGTCAGGTAGTTATAATTTCAATTATAATAGCATTTATTGGTCTTTTTTAAACCATGAAAAAAAATATAAAATTTTGTTGTTGAAATACTAATAACAGAGTAATGAAGGTTTTCCTTCAATGTTCAGATGACCTATTCTCCTCGGCGTGTTAAGGGATTTGGTTTAACAGATGGAGAAGGTATAGAGAGAATGTGGTCATATTTAAGAAAGTTTTGTTACATGACAAAAGAAATGACTGCCAGCAGAAGAACTGATTTACTAACAGAAGCTTTATTACATTATGCACAAAGAGTGAGTCGAAATCAAGGTATTGTTTATGCTTTTTTTTTTTTTTTTTTTTTTTTTTTTTTTTTTTTTTAAGATTGGCTTTGTATAAAAAAAATCTCTATTAATGATCAGTAAATGTTTTTTTTTTTCATAATAGCTTTTTCTTTCAGGCAGGTATTTGGAATGTAACTTAAAAAAGACAAAAATTTTAAAAGAAAAATCTTTAGCAGAACTGCAAGAACTGACTGGGAAACTACCATGTAAGTTTTATTTTAAATTATTTTGTTGATTTGAACAATTAAATTAATTTTTATATGTACTATAGAAATCAACACCTATCTAATTATCATAGAAATGAGTTAGGTTGGATGCAAAAAGAGTGGTTGGCTGAATCATAAATTTATACATAACATTTTTTCTCTTGACAGCCGAAATTATTGTTACTGATTCACTTGTAGAGGAATGGAAAAGAGAGCAGATTGAACTTTTAGAGGCAAAAAAAGGTACCTTAAATTTTTATTAAAGTTTTTTTTTATGAAGTCAAATAATTTTTTAATATATACGTGTATAATATAAGATATATCTTTAGTATCATGTTACACAACGTCTTCCTGGGAAGTTGACTATGCTCGTCTGTTATGGGATCACTTTCAGTTGAGGTGGTAGTTAGTCATTTGTTGAGTTTTAATGTAAAACTGTTTAAAAATATTTTTAAAGTTGTATTTTTCATGACAATATTTGTGATTTAAATGGTTAAAAAACATGATTATGCTTCATTTCTTTTAATTTCAATGAAGATACTTTTAAATAAATTTAATAACATTTTATAAAATTTTTTTGAAGTGTACAGTGTAATGTGTTTTTTTTTTCTTTAAATACATGTAAAGAATAATCCTCCCTAATTTAACAATAATCTCCCAAAAAATTATAATTTCCCAAAATTCCCTTTTTTTTGTAGAAACTCAATTGCATCATCACAGTTAAATGGAAAAAATCATAGAGATCTGATTACTAAAGCATGCAGGTATAAGGTTACTTAAGGTTTAAGATAATGTGATGATTAAGGACTTTTTTTTGGTCTTTTTTACTAAAACTTAGTTTTGTTTTATTTCAGTTTCTGCAGAGTGAATAATCAAGTTATTGGTATTTTTAGGTTGGATGAGAGACTTTCAAAAATTGAAAGAAAAAATAATGTCAAGGAAAGATGGAAAAACTCAAATCCCACTTTTATATTAGGAGTTAAAGTTGTTGAAGAAGAAAGAAGAGATTCTATTCTCATGAAGCTGCATTCATTGTCAATGGAACGCCACCTCAAGTTGATGTTAAAAGACAGATACTCTGGTAATATTTTTTTAGTAATTATTTACAAAGTTTAGTTTTAAAACACATTAGAGGTTTAGATAACTTAATGAAGTTGTAAAAATGATCTACGATTGGTTTTACCTAAAACTAATTATACGAAAAACTAACTTTTCACTTAGTAAATCATTTTTTATGCATTTTTATTTGCTTTGTCATGTAGTTGGACAGAAGCAAGCTATTCGACTGGCACAGCGTGTTAACCAGCAAACAAAAAAAATGAAGATAGAGTTATCAAAGTATAATGCACAGTTGTCTCTTATTAAAGAGCATGTTGACCTTGCTCTGGAACCATTAACTTTTGAAAGTGTAAAGGATCCAAACTCCAAAATATTTTATAAATTCGCAACTAGAACGCTATCACAACAAATCTCTTTTGATATAAAAAGTCGTATTATTGAATTAAAAGAACTTTTATTGCGATGTGAAGAAGAACGGTCTTTGCTTCAAACTGAGTGTCAAAGTCTTTTGGATTCAAAATTAGAATTACTTTCTGTACTTACGCAAAAGTGTGAAGTACTATCATTTAACATTGACAATTATTCTAAGGGTTTATCGGCATTATTAAAAAACAAATTAATGCAAGTGGAACATGAAATTGACACTGATAAAAATGTGTATGAGAAATTTGGTATCAAGCTCCCCATTGCTCTTAGTGCTCCACAGTGTGAATATCTTGGCAGCATCAATACTAACGTTATTTTACCTAGCGAGTCTAACCAATCTGATAGTGAAGAGTCGCTGGAACTTTCTAACTCAGAATCTTCTGACTCTGAATCAGATTATAACTTTTGTACTAATTATTAGAGAGTAATTATTGTTTTTTATTGTTCAATATGTAAATATTTGTGTATAACTTATAATACTCTAGTAATGCTTTTAAAATGTAAAATTTCTTTTGAGCCTCATTAAGTCCATGTAAAACTTCCTTTAACAATAAATAATATGTCATTTTTCATTAATAACAAAAGTTATTTGTTCTTTTATCTTCATGATTTTATTTATTTGTTTCTTTCCGTAATCGCACGGCTTTTTAATGCTGCCATCTTTTTTTCTCCACTCAATATCCTCTGGGATCCCTTGAATAATAAAGTTCCCTTTTAAATAAGGAACCTTTGCAGTTTTGCAATTGATTGCTTTAGCTGAAAGCAAGGTAAAGTTTAGTTAGAATTGTGGCACGTTCACAAAAATTTACTTCTAAATCAAATTTGATGAATTATATACCACAAAGTCGATGTATAATATCTTAAAAATAAACAATTTTACTATACCATACGATTTGTTGAACAGATCCTGCAAATCTTGATAAGAATAGGATGGCTCCTTTTCTTTAATCTCTAACATGATATAAAAGAAAAAAACTAATAAGAAGGCTGATGAAATTTGCGATATTAGAATAAAATGACTTCGTTAATTTTTATAAAACTTACCAAAGAACTTCCTAATCTCAATATCAATTTTGATGTTGCTGTTTAGGCATTCTATCCCTCGTTTAGACCCATAATAAGAAATCTCATTGTTCTCATCAACTAATATGTTAGCACTTTCAACGCCAAGTTGTTCAAGAACAGTTATCTAAATAAAAAAGAAAATTCTAATGTAAACAATAGCTTTAAAATCTATTAATGATTATAAACTTTAACTACAAAAACTTTAAATTTTTCAAAAATAAGAAAAACCAATTGAAGATAAAACTAACTTCATTTAGAAGTCTCTTTTTGTGCTTCTTTAACAGATGTTTTTTTTCACTTTCTGACATACTTCTGACGTCGACTTCGTTAATTCGTTTCGCTTCTTCTTCGCATCTTTCTTTCTTTGATGGGCTCAACTTTTTCCATTCATTGGAAACCAATGTGTTTCTCATAGAATTGCCAAGACCGTTTAACCTACCTTAGTAAACAATATTTGTGAAATTGTAGATTAAGTCGGTAGTTATAGTGAAAAGTAATTTAGAAACAGTAAGCCATCACAAACTATACACAATAAATTAAAATATTACCTTCTCTAGACAATTGGCTGTAAAACATATTCTGTGCAGTAAGCCGTCTGTCTCCAGCCTTTTTTTTGTAACTATATTCTTCTTCGCAGGAAACATTCTCAGGCTGTTTCCTCTTTTTCCCTACTTTGGCATTTTAATTACCAATCCATTTCTATTAAAAATACATTACATGATGCGAGATATAATATGGTGTGAAAAACTTTAGTTTATTGTTAAATGTTTTTTGTTAAATGTTTTGTTAAATGTTTTCAACTGGAAAAAACATTATTTACCTTTACTTTTTCTATTGGAAGGATTGTTTCAGCAGCTGCTGCTTTGACTTTGTCTTCCATTAAGGTAGATGTCATACCTGATTCATAATGTTGAGTTAAAATAACCTTTACCTCATCATCCATTTTTGCATATTTTTCTGGCCTCTTGTTAGCCATGCCTTAGGTCATTTACAATTTCTGCAAATTTTTACAATAGGTATTAATTGTTTGATGGGTTTTACCTTAAATTATTTCTACGTTACTTAACCAACGTTACTAAATTCATCTTAACTTTTTTTTTTTTTTAATTGCTAATTAATTGTCAGTTGCCGATGCCATGAAAGATTACGAATGAAGGTTATAACGGTTAAATCACTTATCCGAGTTCAACCTAGCCCTCTCACGTACCTTTAAAAAGCAATAACTTTGTATTAGATTTGGTCACAAGATTTTTATAAAGTTTATTTGGTCAAATTAGTACTAAGTTACTTTTCGACAAGAAACTTATTTCATTAAGAGTACGAGGATTATTTCCTAGTTTGTGTTCTGTTCAGGGACCTGAGGATTATATTACATTGAATGATATTAATAGAATTCAAATAATTTTAGACTGTAAAACATTTTATCTTAGTTGTTAACATGTTTTCAAACTGCATTTTATGTACTTTTTCTGTCTTTTGATACTTAAGAAATTCTAACCCTAACTTTTAGTACCAGAGTTGTAAAAAAGTATCCTTAAAGTAAGAAACTTTTTAATGCTAGTTCATTTGCTTAGTTTCTTATAAAAAAAAAAAAAAAAACGTGTATAAAGTTTAAAGGAATAGAAAAAGGAAAGGAAATAAACCATCTTTAAAAGCAATCAACTATCAATACTAATAGTTACGAACAAAATAATTCGTTTACACTCAATTAGCCTGTATGTCTTCATTAAGTATAAACTGGTTGGTATTAACACCTTTTTGTTTCATTATAAATTTCGAATTTTTTTTATAATAAATCACTAATTTTCTTTATGCTGCGCAAATTACATCGCTATATCAAATTCGCTCAATACATTGCTGCCATAAGATAAGTTCAACATGCATTTCATTATGTTTCTTGAATACAAACTTAGAAGAACCAAAACACGTTAATTTCTTTTTTTTTGCGCTTTAACTGTAGGAACTGTAGGATGGTTTCTTCATGTAAAGATTTTTTCAATACAGATTAAAGAGAATATCAATTTAAAGTGCAATTAAAACTGTACATTAATTTCTAAGTAATGTGAAATTTTAATTGCATTTTAAATTGATATTCTCTTTCAGTCATTCTTTTAAATAGCTTCTGTAATAGAACTACTAACTGCAGAAAGGGATCGTGTCCATGTTTTAAAAAAATGTTCTACACTTAAAACAAAATACATTAAAAAAATTATGTATTTACCTTACGCACTTACCGTTGAATAGCTAGGAAAAAATTGAAAAACCTAAGTTTGAAAATAAAGTGTCAAAATAGTTTTTTGTCTTTCTTGTAAAATCCGGATTTGTGGACTTGTAACCTTTCTGCAGTTAGCGATTCAGTTATACAACATGTTTATCTTCTTTTCTTATACTTTGTTCTCGGAAGAAAACCATAAATAATAGAAACCATATCAAAATAAACAATCTATTTTAGGAATGATTTGGAAAATGTTCTTGAAAAGAATGAGAACGAAACCGATACACCAATTAAACGATGAAATGCAGCAAAAATAGGATTTTAAGCAAAGATTGTAGTCACCACATATCCTATTATCAATTATTAATTAAATATTAATGAAAAACCTGGTCGCTGATTTCACCTCTTTACAGAAAACAAGGAAAAAATTGAAAAACCTAAGTTTGAGCTAACTGCAGATTTAAGCTAAGCAGCTTAAGCTGGATCAACACGACACACAACGCTCGGCACTTTTCCCAACCACCGCAAGTTTAATTTAATGGCACTTTTCCTAACCACCATCTAATTTAATTGAAGCGCTGCGTTGTTCGTTATTGTGGCTCCCGTTACCCTCAAGCAATAAAAGTACTGGAATACATCAGCTGATTAATTTTAGCTCATTAGAAAATTTAAAAGAAAAAAAAACTAGAGACCGCCGATTCGTAACTGTTTATCGGATTGCGGATTGTGCACCGAATTATCTATGCTAAACGGTTCAAATAACTTAAGAATTGATTTGATCCGAAAATAATGAATCGGAAAATAATTAGTTAAAATTTTTTCGGATTGCAATCCGATTCGATAGTTTCGGATCGGATTGCAATTTTTTCGAATTGGAATCTGAACCGATATTATTTATACGGATTTATACGGATTCAGAATAAGGAATGCTTTTGAAATAAGATTCATTTTTTTTATTTATATTTTTTGGCTGGGTTTTTGATGCCTAAAAAAAACCCGTAAGGTAATTTTAATAAAGATATAAAGAAAACAAAAAAATACAGCAAGCATAATATATCTTTGAATCGTAACGTTATAAAATATTTGAGAAACAAAAAACAATACAAGTTTTGGTGAAAACTGTTGAGCCACTTTAAAAAAACAAAATATTTCAGATGATATATGAGAAAGGATTTCTGATGCTTCAGTTGTTTCTTGCACCAAATTTTTTTAACAACGATTTCTACAGTTGTATTTTGTTAATCACCTAAATATAAAAAAAGAAAAATTATACGATGTCAGAGGAGGTATTTTTCTTATAAAAACCTTTGCACTTTTGTAAAATGTTTGTATTAAAAAACAATAAACTGGTTAAATCAACTTTCGTACAGAAACTTGCGCAATTGTTATTCGCAGGTTTTCCAAAAATACCTAATAGACTTTTTATTTTTATTAACTATAGTAGAGTGAACTGAAGAGTTTACGTTGGTGAAATGGCACCTTGGAAGAGGAAATTAGGTTAACAATATCAGTAACATAATCATCTTCCATCAACATAAAGACGGAAAACATACATCCAAAAAAATTTAAGCTCTAATATGAAAGTAACTACATATAAGTGTTATCATAACCTATTTCCAATTCAAGATATATAATAGATATTGTATCCAAAGATTGGATGTAGAATAAAAGATGATTTTAAAGATGCTGCAAGGGAAACTTGGAACAAAATCAATAGGGAAGAGGAGGGAGCATTGGTAGACTTGCAAATATTCAGCCATTTTAAATCAATTTCAACTTTTGAATGCAGATACCAAATGTTGTTTATAATCATTTCTTTCACAGAAAATATTGTTAGGTTTTAAGCATTTGTTACCTGTAAATGTACCTTTTGTTTATTTTGCCGCCAGGTTGAATTTTTTTCACGTTTAACTGTGTATGGTGAATACAATACTTTTAAGTTAAGGGTGTTTTTTAATGTTTTAATTTTTTTAAACTAAAGTTTAAACCTAAAACTCATAAAAAATAAAAAATTAAAAATTTTTTATTACAAATATTTCATTTTGAAGCACTCATTTGTAAAAGGTGAGGATTGGTACATTGAAATCGGGTAGCATTGGTACAGAATTTTTAATATCTGATTTGTAGATTACATATATACTTGGTACAGTGTAGTAAAATATACTTTTTACAATGTGGTTCTTATTCTCAAATGCTTTGCTAATGTATAAACTATGCACTATGCAATTTAAATATAATTGTTTAAATACTTGTTATTTAAATAAATTATCTTCATGTTTCTTTCTATGTTATAAAATATTTTATTCATTTTAAAATCTGTTTAATCTTTAGAAAATTCAAAAGTATTATACTTAACCATTAGTATTTCTGAACATAAATTATATTAAAACATAGCTAATGCATTTAAAAAATAGCGAAAGTTATTAACCTCCAATTTTTTCTGATATTCTTTTTGTTTTTTAATTTCTTGTTATAACGTGCCAATGCTCCCTCCTCTCCCCTACAGAAGATATGAAGTCAATTTCATCCCAAATTATTTAGCTGAAGTCAATAAATTTTGGGTAGCATAATGAAAATTAAATTCTTCCTTAAACACTTAAGAAAAGAATACAGACAAAAAAATACAACTATTACTTAATTAATACATCAATCTATCAGAAAATCCTTCTAACAAGATGTTACACTAACATGCAACATTCATACAGCATTAGAGAAGGTCCTGATAAAAATCAAATTTAATAACAGAGTAAAATACAAAATTAACCGATAAATATACTTTAAGTGAACTTCATCTCATAATTATAATACAACAGTGGTAAAATTTATTTAATAAATTTAATATATCTGGTACTTGCTTACTATCTAGATGTTGGCAGCGGTTCAAATGAACTACTACTTTTTTTGCAGGCTCTTCTGCACATGTCTATGTTTATCTCTGCACACGTTTGTTCAATCCACTCACAAATATCACCAATTTTATTGGGTCTGTCCTTATATACAATATTCTTCAAGTAGCCCCAAAGGAAGAAGTCTGGAGGAGAAAGAACCTTGTCTACCTTTTGATCAAGCCAGCTTCTTACTTGACAGGAATAAGGGGCAGATGCCCCATCTTGTTGAAAGTACATACCATGTTGTTTAACTTGAGGCCATAAAAACTCTTCAAGCATTTGTAGATATATACCAACTGTGACTGAAATGTCAACAAAGTATGGACCAATTAGACCACTTGAATATTATTCCACAACACACTTTAACTCCATTCTTTGAATTGGACAGAGTATCAGTTTGTGCTGATTAGAGTAGGCCTGATAAGAACAAATGATGGTTTGTAATACCATTCATCATGAAGTGTCTCGCATCTGAACAAGTAATATTGCTTAGCAAGTTGAAATTTCGAAAGTCATGAAGCCATGGTTTTTTTTATATATTTAAATTAATAATTAAACTTTATATATGTATAGATTTTAAATAAATATATTTGGTAATTAGGAGCATTTTAAAACCAAAAGCATGTACAAAATTTATGAAACACCATGTACAATTCTCATTAAAAAGTTTTTTTTGCAGAAACGTCTAGTAAAAATCAGGTGTGATTGATAAATTTATAACTATGTATTACATAATTATAAATCTATTAACTACACCCTGTAATAAATAAATTTATAATTATATAAATAAATCATTACATAAAATAATTATAACTGGTTCTTCTGTTGTCAAGCTTCTATTTCTATCAACAACTAACCATATAGAATAAAGTAAATGCGGTAGTTCATTTTATTTTTGTTACAAATAAGTTTAAATAATTAAAAAAAACAAAAAACAACCAAACAAAACAAATCACAATTTAAAATTTTGAAAGGAAATGTGTTCAGCTTCACACAATTTATAAGGTACTTAACTAAAGATTTAACTTAAAGATTTTTTAAATAATAAAGTTCTATTTTAAGAAATTCTCTCCAAAGATTAAATATCAGATTAACCCACAAGAAACAGATATAGGGGATTCAATAAAAGCCACAGAGAAGATGAGACAGTTCTACTTACTATGGTTCCCTTTGAAGAGCTTTGTTCCCAACATGCTTCCCACTGATAGTGAATTACTTAAGAGATATTACTGGCTCAATCTGAACAAAAACATCAGGTACATAAGATTAAAAATCTAATTTTATTATTTGTTAAATAAGTATATTTAAGTGTATACATAAATACATAAAATTTATTACAGGCTGTATTTGACAGCACGTTAATTGTCACTGAACAGAGCATCAAGATGGTCAATAATTACTACACCCTAAAAATGCTTAAAACTCTGGATCTACCTTAGCTGCTACAAGAAGATGAAACATTTTTTGATGGAGAGCTGTGTCCTGTTTTCCATTCACAAGATAAATATCTTTGACTTTATCAAAAGTGAAACAGACAGGGATAATGAGGCCAAGAGGGAAAATGTAAAATTCCTGAAATAATGCCTAAGGAGAGACAAAAAGTAACCAAAGATTTTGAGAAAATGTTTGCTTTTGGAAGGGAGAAGCTAAAGAAAATGGCACAAGCAACAACGCAGAAAAAAAAGAGGAAGAAACAAGAGGGTGACCATATGGGTAGAACTAGAGTTATCAGGCAGTGACAACCAGACAGAACTTGCCTCCAGCTTAAGTCCAGCAGAAGTAGAAGGTCTGGTTGTCACTGCCTGAGGATTCCAACTGATTACTTTTCAGCTAGAGATAGTATATGAATTGAAAGAGTTTGTTTCCCTAAAAAAAAAGAATTCCTCAGCTAGTAATTTTTGCTCTTAAGGACATGGAAATGGAAACAGAGTCAAGACCAAGATGCTAAAGAAGTCATATGATGCTCTAGAAACTAAAGATCTGAAGAATAAGAAGCTTAATACTCAGATTAATATTGTTCTGTCAGCACTGGAGAGTTTGTCAATGAGCAGTCATACCTTTTTTATGTTGGAGATCACAGAGAAAGTGCTAGGAGGTTTGTGAAAAATACATGGAAACTTGTGAAAAGCTTCAGCCTTTTACTTCTCTAAATGTGTCAGTCAGCCTAACTTTTACACTATCCTGCTGATTTAATCCTACCTTATCTTCAAACCTAACCCAAACCTCAACTTTAAGACTACTAGATAATAAGGCAAGTTAAAAGTGAACATTAACAAAAACAAGATCAAGGCATCATAAATAGAATCTCACCAAATTATAAAAAATACAATTACCATTGAAGAAAAATTTTACTTTCATAATTTAAAAACTAAATGTAAAACTGTTCTTAAATCATCATAGTATTGTAAACAAAACAAAAAATAAAAAGCATTTTTAGTATATAGAGCAAAGAGTGTAGCTAAGCAGTATACTTACTTGGAACTGCAACAGTTAAAGAGAATTTTATAACATAATGATTGGGAAATATTAGTTTCAATAAGAATACATTACATAAATTGATCTGAATACAAAGTTCAAAAACGTATTCGATTAACTGTTTTCCTATTAATTGTTGAAAAAATTAATTTTTTTAGTGAAATTTAGTTCAGACCCCGCGCTCATTTCGGTAAATTTAGAATTAGTGTAAAAACCCATTAATCTAAATCATCGGATGAGAAAAAGCATCATCTGGCGTGGATACAACCCACATTCTAAAATTTAGAATAATAGATTCAACCCATTTAGAAGATGCGGAACTGGTGAATATAAAAGGCTTTAAAAAAAATATCCAAACATTTCTGATTGGCTTAATTAACTGTCCAATAGCTTAGCACTTATTGATAAATAGTTTGTTATTTAGATACTTCTTGCAGTTATAGAAATGCAATTTGAAGCATTTTTAAACGAGACAGACTTTATTAAAAAGTAAATATACAATCGATTTATATCATTATCAATATATTTCGTATTTAAACATATATTAAAAAATAGTATTATCAAATTATAATTCACTATGAAAACTTAAAAACCCAAATTTTGCATACAATCTAAATAAATTTTAAAATTTCATCACTTTTTTTCCGCCGTTTTATCATCAAATGATGAATTCTTAAATACATTAAAAGATAAGTATTGAGTTGTATAGACTTTCCGCTGAGAACCTCACAAAATTTCGGCATGGAATCCATAAGCTTAATGAGAAGCCTAGGTTTTTCCAACTCGTGCAAAAAAAAAAAAAGAAGCATGTAAAAACATTTTAAAATTGTTATCTGGAGTCATTGAATTATTTAGGTAATTAAATAAAATCCTGAAGATTTTTTTGAAGATAAAAAGTTTAAAATTAAACAATTTCTGGCAAAGAGATCAGAGGCGCTGATTGTACGAAATCACGTGTTCTGTTAAGGTCTACGTTGTATTCAAAAGAGTTCGATCTCAACAGTTTTAACAAACTTTAGAATGTTGCACTGAGTTATTACTCGGTGCAAAATTACTGATGTCAATAAAATTGGTCCTTTCAGATATTTAGAGAGACTTAAAAAAAAAAAAAAAAAAAAAAGGATAATCAAAGTTTCTCCTTTCGGATATTTAAAGTATTTAATTACGTCAGCACCTGATTATCACAGCCTTAATTAAAGTGTTAAATAAGGTGTTAAATTACAGTCGAAAGCAGCATGAAAAACACTGAAACGGTGTTGATTTACACCGTTTTGGTGTTTTTCATGCATGAAATTTCGAAAATAGCATAGATTTCCACTTAAGCCCTCAACAACTTTTCCACTTTGGCTCACAATACAATAGAAAATCCTTTCGTAATTAATCATTCTGTATAAATTAAACTTAAATTTTTCTGATTTCATGCTGCACACTTTTCTAATGTAACTTAACGCCTTTTAATTTAGGTTGTAAGTAAAAGTTTGAGGTTTTTCTTCGATGATTTTGGTAGATTTGTTCTAAAGTTGATTGCTAATGTACCAAATTTCATGTGCAGTTATTTCTTGAGCTTGGACTAAGATTTGTTTAAATTTATTTACTAATGTCAAAAATATCATTAAGGCAGTTATTTGAAAACTGATTTTACAACATCTTTTCATACATAATTGTGGGTTTGGCCGTTTCATTTTATACAGAATCAATATTTACGGACAGAATTTGTATTGTATTGTGGGCTAAGTGGAAATGTTGTCGTGGGCATTAGTAGAAATGTATGCTATTTTCAAAATGATCTGGGATCAAGAAGACAAGTTACTTAATAACCTTTCGCAATAACACAAGTTATCTGTCGCTTTTTAACTAAAAGTTCAAATATTACTTTTGGAAGCATTCACAATTTTTTGAAAATTTTAGAAAACCCTCTTCATTACTTATAAACATAAAGTCGCTAGGGGCGCACAGTGTGTCATTTTAACAATCTAGAAGGAAAGAAATCATTTTTTCAACTTATTTCAAAGTGTTTATTTGTTTAGCAGAAAGTCCATAGCATTTAAAAGCAAACCAGATTTTTTTTGTAATTCGATGCAGCTGCTAGTTAATTCTTCTGAGTATGCACGAATTTTTGAAGTCGTAGAACAGCTATGACAACAATAATACAACACTTTTAGTTGTTGTAAACGTTTGGTCTCTGAAACTTCATTTTAAATTATTTTATTTCGAAATAAGGATTGTTATAATCGTCTCTTATCATTAATGTTTTCAGCTTTTAATGAATATCTTTTGATGACTTACAGAATTCTTTTATAAAGTGAGTAACTTTTTGTCAAATCATAAAGTTATTTTACAATTTCTGAGTAACTTTTAACATGTAGTTTTACCGAATACTATTGCATGATTGTATGAAAATTAAACCTCATACCTTTGAGTTATTAAACGAGAAAAGGTATTCTGCGAATACTTGCGAACTAACTACACTTATTCTATTTTAAAGAATGGCTCCTTCCATTTCCCGGATGGCTCTTTTTGAGATATGGGTACGAGCCCACAAATTTCGAAGTTTGACGAATTTTCATTCGAGAACATACCCCGTCAATGGATGAAATATGTTCTTCAATAAAACGGAGATTTTGGAAAGTCTGAAGCTGCTTTAAAGCGTATAAAAATAAAGTTGGAAGTTTTTATCAAACACCTGAGAGGTAATGCACAAAAATAGGGAGACATCGGCAGCGCTTGTCACCTGTTCTTCTTGAATAAATAAAAGTATTGAATTTACTGACCCTATATTTCAAAATGTACCACGTACTTCCCAGCAGGATGGCATAACAAACTCTTTTAGCGCTGGTGGTCCTAAAGTTCAAAAGTACAAGTTGCAACCTCTGCTGGAGTCAAGTAGCCAAGAGCTAAGTATGGCCACGGAAATGAAACTAAGAAAAGAAGGAAAAAGAGATTCAGCTTCCGTTGCTAAAGAACTTTTTGTTGCATTTCGGAATCGAGGTACAGTTTTAAAAAAGACACGGGAATCATTGCTAAAGCAACCAGCATCGTTGTCGGGGGAACAAGTGATCGTACTAATAGTGGATGTTAATCTCTCCACTCAATAGTACCAACGATTTCGTGAGCTAGCTGCAAGCTCAAATTGCAGTCTATATCCCTCCTACCAGAAAGTTAAAGAAGCCAAAAGAAATAAACAAAGAGTATCCCTCTTTTGGACCTCTTTATGTCTGGATTGTAATTTTTGAATGCGTTCTTCACATTTCATGTTGCTTAGTAATTAAAAACATAGCAAGCGAGTGGAAATAAAAATAAAGAAAAGGCGGCACGAAAAAAAAAGAAGAAATCCGGGAAAGGTCCAGACGTGAATTGGGTTTTTTAACTGATGCAGCCAATTATTACAATATTCTGAAGAAGCTCAAAAGGTTAGAAACAAACACAACAGGCAGTTAAGGGATCATTTTACGAGGAAAACATCACGAATGGACACAAATACGGATTTGTTAAACGGACTGCTAATTACTTCAGATCCGATTATAGCAAGTTTGAGAGCACGGCGGAAAACTAAGCATGCTAAACTGAATCCTGAGTTGTTAAACTTATTAGAAAGTGAGAAAAGTGAGACAGCTTTAGAAAGTGACGATTCTGTGGACACATCTGAGGATTCAATGGATGAACATATTATCGCCAGTTGATACGAAATAACTGAGTAATCTATTTTTGCCTCTTTCAAAATGTGTTTTATTATTTAATTGTAAACCTAAATTTAAATGTCTCTTTCATAAAAATTCTTTTAATGTTGAAATTAAAATCTAAAATCCTTAAATTCTTGAAGTCTGCTCTTTTTTATAAAATTCAAAAATGTTATGAATGGTTATTTTATTTTAATCATTTTGCTTTTTTATGATTACTTTACCTTTAATTGTACTTTAAATAAGCCTGGTTTGTTTTACCAGCCTGAAATGACGCAATGATAAATCAAAGAAAAAAAAACAAAAATGAATAATTGTCAGTTTAAATAAAATGGCTACCAGTATTAAAAACTTTAAAAACTTGCTTCACTTTTTCTTAAGGAATCTTCTAAAGTTAGACATCTAGTTTATATATATCATTGTTTTTACCGTCTAGATCACTGATCTCTATAATAACTGGATAGCGCAACTCTTATATCAAAATTGACGCCAAAATCGCCATATTGGAAAGCCCCAGAACAATGAAATCTGATATGTGCGATAAAGCGATAAAGCGATAAGCCGAAAAACAGAACTTAAAGCTTACGGGATTAAAATTTTTGGGGCTTTCCAATATGGTTATTTTGGCGTCAAAAAATGAGAAGTTTTGCTCGGAGTTGCGCTATCCAGCTATTATAGAGATCAGTGGTCTAGATTGATAAAACGACATTAAGGGTCTGCGTCTCGGAATCGTTTTCTCTGAAATGAACCGGAACAAGCATAACGAGACAAGAAATGTCCCGGAAAAAATTGACGAATAAACTGTCCCGGAATGAAGTTATAAACCGGGACAATAACTTTTCTTTCGGTTTTTAAAAATTGTGTCCCGGATATCATCGTCTCGTCTCGTCTCGAATAAAAAAAATAACGAGACGCAGATGCTTAAACGACATATGTGCGCGGGTAAGCAAGTATTATTTATCGCGAGTTCGCGGATGACCATTTTCTGTTTAAAAATCCACTGCATTGTTTTAATCAAGAAATTTGAGATAGATCAGCGAGACTTATTATTTATCATTTATTATCGGGCTTTAATTAACTAATAATATATATATATATATATATATATATATATATATATATATATATATATATATATATATATATATATATATATATATATATATATATATATATATATATATATATATATATATATATATATATATATAAGACTGATAGTTATTATTACTTTTTTATTGCAGGGTAACATTTTTCAACTTGTTATCCAATCGTATAATTATCTTTTTTTATCTTATTAAAGCTGACCATAATTTTTGTCAACATGACTTATGCATTCAATACTCTATTAAAATATGAATCAAGTATATTTTTGGAGTTAATGAAAGATGATGGTTTACTTATTATTGCAAGTGGATTAGGAGTTGACAGAATTATATTAAAAGCAATTGAAACATTTTGCAGACCTGAGAATTTAGTTTTAGTACTGAATAGTTATCCAGAAGAACAAGAGTTTTTAATTAATGAGCTTTCATTTCATGGAGTATTGCATTTACCAACTATTATCACAGCTGATGTTTCATCACATGAAAGAAGTAATTTATATTTGCGAGGTGGTGTTTTTTTTGTGACATCAAGAATTTTAGTTGTTGATATGCTCACAAAAAGGATTCCTATTGACTATATTACTGGTATTTTAGTTCACAGGGCTCATAAAGTTGGTCAATCTAGTCAGGAAAGCTTTATTTTGCGCATGTTTCGTGAAAGTAACAGTGAAGGATTTATTAAAGGTTTTTCAGACTCTCCTACATCTTTTTTGACAGAGTATTGCAAAGTTGAGCGTATAATGAAGCAGCTTTTTGTAAAAAAGTTATATCTTCGTCCTCGGTTTCATTCAGAAGTTTCTGCTTGTCTTGAGGAAAGTAAACCAGAAGTTATTGAAATTGGAATAAGTTTAACTCCTCATATGAGAAAAATACAATTATCACTAATGGACTTAATTGAGATGTCTTTAAGAGAGCTGAAGAAATCTGTTGGATATTTAGATACTGATGATCTTACTTTAGAGAATAGTCTGACCAATTCATTTGATAAGATCTTAAAGGTTCAGCTTGATCCATATTGGAATCAGTTGACCTCTAAAGCAAAGCAACTTGTAGCTGATTTAAAAATTTTGCGTACTTTAATGGGATACCTGACACAATATGATTGCATAACATTTTACAATTTCCTGCAATCTTTACGCTCAAATGTTCAAAGCCAAAATTCAATATGGATGTTTCTTGATTCTGCCAACTCAGTATTTCAAAATGCTAGAGCTAGAGTTTATGGCTCTGAAAAATCAAATGCATTAGCAGATAGTTTTAATAAATCGTCTGTTGAAGTTAGTCCAAAGTGGGAAGCATTAATAGAGGTTTTAAATGAAATTGAAAATTTAAGCACTGCATCAACCATAAAAAAAGAGTTTAATGAAGAAAATTCATGTAATGAGAGATATAATATTTTAGTTTGTGCATATGATGAAAGAACATGCTTTCAATTAAGACAGGTTTTATGTTGTGGATCTAGAGAAATGTTAGCTCAATTGTTTGAAAATAGTTTTCCAAAAAACATAAAAACAAAAGAAAAATTAAAAAAAAAAACTAAATCAAGTAAGTTAAGTACTGAATCTAAAAGTGACTCAGATTCTCAGAATGATTCAGATTCTCATCCTGACATTCATTTTTTAAAAGAATGCACTATTGTTATTCATCCATTATCTGGCTCTGCTGATCCCTACAGCTTGTTGCGTAAGCTATACCAACTACAACCCAAATATGTTGTTTTATATGATGCTCAGGTTCAATTTGTTCGTCAATTGGAAGTTTTTAAAGCATCTTTGCCAGAGAAACCATTGTATGTATACTTCCTTGTTTACAGTGGATCTGTTGAAGAGCAGCGATATTTAACTAACCTTCGCAAAGAGAAGGATTCATTTGAATTACTAATAAGACAAAAATCTGAAATGGTTATTCCAGAAGAGCGAGAAGCCAAAACAAGCATTGGGAAGTTAGCATTGAGACAGAATCCAAGTTTTAATGAGACAGTAACTACTAGAAAAGCTGGAGGCAGAGAAAATCTTCTATTAAACAAAAAAATTGTAGTGGATATGAGAGAGTTTCGGAGTGAGCTTCCATCACTCATTTATAAGCGAGGAATTGATATTATACCTGTAACTCTAGAAGTAGGAGACTATATTTTAAGTCCTGAAATGTGTGTTGAAAGAAAAAGCATTACTGACCTTATTGGCTCATTGAATAATGGGCGGTTGTATTCTCAATGTGTATCAATGACTCGGTTCTATAAGAAAGCGATTTTATTGATTGAGTTTGATGAGGGCAAGTCATTTTCTTTGCAAGGTAAGAAGTCATTAAGTAGTGATGTAAGCTTTCAAAACATTTCTTCAAAGCTTTCATTGCTTACCATCCATTTTCCACAACTTCGAATTATATGGTCACAAAATCCACATTTGACCGCTGAAATTTTTGAAGATCTTAAGGCAAATTCAGATGAACCTGATGGTGACTATGCAATGTCAATAAATGCTGATCAATCAGATGCTTCTAATGAATTATACTTTAATGCTGTACCTTTGGATGTTGTGCAAAAGCTGCCTGGAGTGAATTCTAAGAATTACAAGCTTCTTATGAACAAATACAAGAGTTTGCATGATTTGATTAACTCTTCAAATGATTCTCTTTTAGATATTTTTGGAAACTCTTTGAATGCTTCAAAATTCTACCAGTTTGTGAATAAGGAAGAGGATTGGGCTCAAATACTTTTAAACAAAAATAAAAAGTAAACTTAATATTTAAACTCTCTGTGCTTTAAGGTTTTTTGAAATAAAGGTCTTGCTAGATATGATCCAGCCTAGCTTTTACTTTGAGGTTGTAAGCACTAACTTTAAAGAATGAAGTCCAGTGTGGTTAAAAATAATGGAAAAATTTTTAAAATATTTATTATATTTAAGATTTAAGTTTGTAACTCTGTTCCCAAATAGTTTTAAAAGATTCATTTTTGCAAGTTTAAATGGCCTTATTTTAATTAATCAAACTTTGAGCTGACTGCCTGAAACTTAACGACAATAATTTTACCCCATCTAACTAAGCGGGGTCGAAAGACTTCATAGAACGATTAAACTAAAGACTTTCTATATGTACTAATTAAATTTACTGATTTCCGTGAGTAATTAAAACAACTGGAAGAAAATTAAATTCTGGAAATCACAACCAATCATATATGTTAAATAAATTCCGTAAGAAAAAATTTTTATTCCCGGTAGCCGTTTTATTTAAACTGACAATTATTCATTTTTGTTTTGCTCAATGATATATTATATATACTAGATGTCTAACTTCGATCCGAAATGTGAAGCCGTGGGAGCCATTTCTAATTCGGGCAAAAACGTGCATTTTTAACTTTTATTTTGCACGTCGGATATAGTTTTTGCCCTTATTACAAATGGCGGATATAGTATTTGCCCTTATTACAAATGGCGGATTCAATTTGTAAACAAAAAAAGCGGCTTCACTTTTTGTCCAATAAAATCCCGCAAGTTAGACATCTAGTATATATAATATATCATTGGTTTTGCTTTGATTTATCGTTGCGTCATTTCAGGCTGGCAAAACAAACCTGGGGTCAATCCTATAAAGCTGAAAATGCGTTATTTACGCAAAAAAAACAGATTGCATTCTACAAAAATTAACTTTGCGTAAGAAAAATCTTGTTTTTTTGCGTAAATTACGCATTTTTCATCTTTATAGGATTGGCCCCTAGCTGGCAAAAAATTTGCTTCACTGCGGGAGTGCGAGATAGATATTTTTTGTCAATATGTTACTCTAAGCATAGTTTATTTCCTGATGTCAGAGTACATTCAACGATGATTCCCGACAATTTGCAGATATAATAAATGTGAGTCATCGTAGTTCAACAACCCGCTGTATTCTTGAGTTAATGCAAAACCACGTTCAGCGTGATCATTTACTATTTTCATTAACTTGAGTGTTTCCTTAGCTTACCAAATATAATCTGTGTCCTTCTACAAATTCGGATAAAATGTGATGAATGTATTTGAAAGTTCTATCATTTGGAGAAGGATCATCAACTTAGCCGAGACAAATTCTTGTCCTTAAAAGAATTGAGGGGTAGCAATAAAAATCTCTTGAAATGGTCCTTACTTTGCTCGTTCGTTCCGCATTGCACTCACCATTAGTCTCTTGGTTGACGAAACAACACAATGGGAGGACACAGCACCAGTTATCCGAGTAGTGCTTAAGTTGGTTTTACAAAGTATTTAGCTAGGATACTGTCGTTTGTGCCCCAAACTTTAACGGCTCCAAAAACTGCAGCAGTCTTAGCCTCACCTGTTCTGGATGGAAGAATGTTACTGTAAGTAGCTGAGAAACTTCTTTCCTGAAACACTAACAGACAATTGACCTTCTTTTTTTTTAAATAGATCAGTGATAGGTTTCCCCGAATCTCAATCTTTATGTTTGCTGTTCTCTAGACTCTGTATTTAATTCTGTGTTACAAAACTGAATCTTTGTTTAGAGCTTCAATAATATATCCCAAGGATTTAGCGGTCTCTTTATAACGGCTTTGCAATCTGAAACTTTTGTTCATTTGTTTAAGACGCTTTTTTTCTCCTTGGCAAACTTATCGACTACCCCAGCCAATATACCATATTCTTCCTTTTTCTTGTTTAGCTTATAAGAAATGTTCATATTTTTGCAATAAAGATTTCATTAATAGAGGTATTAGCATGAGTCATGTCTGGAAATAAAAATCAGACTTTTACAATTTGAGTTGGTGAATCTCTTGTTTTGTTCTTCGTTAGGAGACGCCATTTTTTCAAATATCTTCTCTAGCTTGGTTTGACAGTTTTGATATTTTCTCATTGAGATTATAGCTATCACCTAAAAACTTTGGTATTTCAATGATGGTAACAGCCGAGGATTCTCTTATGATAGCTTAGAGATTGTAATCCAGGAAGATTCCTAAACGCTATGAAGACAACTTGCTCCCTGTGTTAATACAATCACACAAAAAGATACAACTGGTTTTTTGCCTGCAGTGACATTTTAAAAAATATTTAGACTCAACCAGTCAACTTATATACTACCATACGCATATTTGGAACTTTAAGATAAACCTGCAACATGTGATACTACTGTGAGGAGGGAGAATTAAGTTAAAAAAAAACAACGATCAGAAAAGAAATACACAAGATGACTCGTTAACCCTTCATATAAATAAATGATAAAGCAAAAAGAATTAAGTAGAAACAACAACGATGAAAAGACGTACACACGGAGACTTATTCAACTTGTCATTTAAATAAATAATAAAGCGAAAAAAAAAAAGCAAAGTGACCGGAGAAGAAGTAGACACGATTCATCAACTGTGATATAAAAAAATGATAAAAAAAAAAGAATTAAACTACAAAAAAAATGATAAAACAAAAAGAAAAAAACTACAACTATGAAAAGATGTACGCACGGAGAAAAGAGCTTTAAGAGATTTTAAAGAGGATTTTATGAGAAAAGAGTTTTTGAAGATTTAAAGAGAATTTTATGAGAAGAATTTATGGAAATTTTAAAGAGGACCTTATGAGAAGAGTTGGTGAAAAAAGATATTTGAGTGACTTTAAATATTACTCTATGCATTAACAATTGTTATTGAAAAGTCTGATGCTCCTACCGCGCTTCTACCATATCTGTGTTACACAATGACAGCCTTACCTCACCGAATCACAATCTATATTTAATATCTGCACTACTCCCACACTCACATCACAGTTGTCATTTCACTTTTCTGCGTCACGCTAGCATTAAACTTACATAGAACCAACGGCAGCCGAAAGAAGATTAATTATAAAACCCCGTCCATCATAACACAACATTAGACACTCTAATACCAACACACTCTAATCATTACACTTAATCACTCATATATATCACCTAAGGGACAGAACTTAAAAACATTTATCAAAATCCCTGTTCTCACACTACATTGTTTCAATTTAAAAATATTTTAAATACCAGGTTTGTTGTAGTATATTGTTAATGAAAGTATCATGAGTTTAGTTTATTATTGTTTGAGTAATTCCAACTATTACTGATTGTTATGATGGAGGGACTAATAAATGATTTAAGTCCCCTAACCAGTAACTAAACGGCTTATAAAATAAATTTTACACCGAAACCAGTAACTAAACGGCTTATAAAATAAATTTTACACCGAAACCAGTAACTAAACGGCTTATAAAATAAATTTTACACCGAAACCAGCAACTAAACGGCTTATAAAATAAATTTTACACCAAAACCAGCAACTAAACGGCTTATAAAGCATTTTAAACATGTTACTTAGGGATAAATTAAAACTTGTTATTATCTTAAACTAAAAATAAAAATAACAAAAATTGATAAAATCAGCTATGTATACCACGTGTATTATTTCTTTTGATCATTAAATATGAAGTGAAAACTGATTCTTACCAGTTGGAAGAAACAAAACAAAAAACATACAACATTACCAAAAGATGCATTTTCAAAACTTTTGAAACCTAAAATAAGACTAGAATTTTCATAAAGATGTTGGCCAATATGAAATTCTAGTCTTACATCAGGTTTTAAAGCAACTAGGATCAACTCTCTGGATAGAAATCATGTCCTGAAAATTTCATAAACAACAATGATACTGAAAACTGATAGTAAATAAAGCTGTTCTTGACAATCTTCTCACTTATCGTTGTTTGGAAAAAAAACTAGGATTACTAAGAATGTTCAACTAGGAAAATCGGTAACGAGAGAACATTTCTTTGAAACTTGATATCAGTACGACAAAAAAAAGTAAAATGTTATCAATACTAAGATAAAGAAATTTATGAGTGTGTGATCAGGCTTGGACTGGGCCGCCGGGAGACCGGGAGATTCCCGGTGGGCCGGTTGGCATAAAAATTGTATTATATTTTTAGTTAGGCTACATTTTATTTTCCAAATAAAATGTAAATTAAAGTTCAGACTGGTTTGAAAGAGAAAAGAATTAGAGCAAATCAACTACTTGAAAGTGCAAAAGATAAATTTCCTATCAATGTTCACAACATGGTAATGAATCAAGTAATCAGTAGTTTAAAACAGAGATTCTCAGAGCATGGTAGTCTATATGCTGATTTATCTTGTTTAGATCCAAGAAATTTTGCAAAAATTTTGAAAAAAACGCCTAGTGGCAGATTGCAGCATCTGAGTGGGTTGCTCAGAAAGTTTGACGCTAGTGTAACAAAAGATCAGCTTCAAACGGAATTATCGGATTTCGCAAGGAAATGGGAAAGTTTCGAAATAACTCTTGAAGATGAATGTAATTTGATATTTGAAACAAGAAATGCAAATCTTGCAAAAAATGTATTGTTTGTTGTTACTTTGTCCTCCAGAAGTTTAACTTGCATAGTCTTGCGTATTCAAATTTGTTTCTGGCTTAAAACTTTGTGCTAACATAATCCTCATCACAAGTTGCTTGTGAAAGGTCATTTTCGAAATTAAAATATATTTTGAACAGATTAAGAAATTTGATGAGCCAGTCAAGTTTACAGTCATTCATGCTGATGTCTTGTGAAAAAGACCTTCTTCCGAGAAATAATAACGATGCAATAATTGATGTCTTGGCATCGACTAGTCAAACGATGAAAAAGTTGCTATACTAGTCAATATTGAATAGCGATGGTGTCTACTATTTCTAGACTCCAACTAACAGCAGTGTTTTAGAAATATTTGTTTTTATCAATATTTAGGCTGGGAAGTTTAATTCTTTTTTTTATATTTTAAATAATAGTAAACAATAACTTTATAAAACGCTAATTATCCCGTTGATGGGCTCAGTGACGCAACAGCTTTTAAACTATTACTATAAGTTAATATAATGTTTTTTGACCAATTTTTTTTAGTAATGATGAAAAGTTTGCATTAAAATATATAATTTCTAAAAAAATCTCGCCTTAAAGCCTATTTTCATTGTGATAATTAAACTTTTTTAGTTTTTAGTTCAGTGACGCAACATAATTTTTACAGATGTGCATGTGACAAAAAAACACTTGAATTATTTTTAAAGACTAAAAGTGTTTTCACTCAAGACATATATATAATCTCAAAGATTCAAATTTTACTTACTTTTTCGAATAATAAAAAGAAAAAAACAGTTGCTAACATTCATCAAATTTATCTACTCGGTTCAAATATTTTCTACTCAAAATATATTTTAACAATAATTTTAAGGTGTTTAAACTACAGTTAAAGAAAAAAAATCTTTTGAAAAAAGAAATTTTTAAACACGAAATTTCCATCGTGGAAATAGCCATGTGTGTGTGTGTGTGTATATATATATATATTTACATATAAAATTTATGCAATATACAATGAAGTGGGCCGCCGTGACCAATTTTCCCGGGCCGGTTTTTCAAGTCAGTCCAACCCAGTGTGTGATAATACAAACAATTACAAAAATAACAATACAAACAATTTAAAACGGTAAAAAAAAAAAAGTCTTATGAAAGAAGTTGATCGTTGCCATGACTTCATTAGGTATATGTGCCAATTTGGAACGTATTTCAATCATTCACTGCTTAAGTATTCAATAAAACTGAAAAAGATGTTTTAAGTCACCCCCAAACCACTGTAATCAGAATGGGATATTTTATGAGTCTGTTTGATTTCTAAATGTCATTTTGCATCTCTTTTAAATCAATCAGAGAGGTGGACCATTAGAGAAACTCGGGCTATAATTTTTTAAAAAACTTTTGTATCTTCGGACCAATTTGGAATCTCATATTTAAAAATATTTATTAAGCAAATCATATGGGGGTACTCATTTGGTTCCATTTCTATGTGTATATAATCAGAGTCGAGCTTATTTATCTGACGTGAGATGAATTACAATATTTTTCAGAATGCTATCAAGAAGCAATTTTCCCCGTTCAAAAACCAAGAGAAATGGAAGTTTAAGCTCTGTGGAAAGTCGCTGTTCTACATGTGATTCGGACTCAGAGTATGATATAATTGTACATAATGTTTTATACTTGCTCGTTACTCAAGACGTTTAATACTTAAGTATTTTTCTACCTCACTACAAACTTTTAGTAAAAAATAACTACGCTGTTTGAAATTATGAAAAAGTATTTTAGAAAGCTTTGAATAGTTTTTGTGTTCTAAGATTACTTCATTCAAATATTTTATTTGTTAAGAATAATGTTGAGCATTAACAGTTTGCTTTGGTTGCAATAACTTAAAATGCAATATACCTTTCATATCCCACCAACTGTATAACATTACTTTGTTACAGTAGTTGTCTCTTTTTGAAGTTCCAATTGTTGTTTGACCACAACTTAACCACTGCTTTTTATTATTAGGGTTCTCAAAATAGATCCGTTTTTTATCTCAGTAACTATTTTTGGTAAAAAAAATCTTTTTTCATAAAATTTGCTATATGAGAAATGCAATTTTTCAATTGTTGAATCATGTTTCTTTTAGTTAAATTATACTATATTTTCCTAGTTCATACAAGCATCTAAAAATGATTGCTTAATGAGAGCTTTTGAGCTTATTCTATATTTGTTTGATGTGGATTTTTATCAAGCAGCTCTATATTTCAGATTGTTGCTGGTCTTCTAAGTCTTAGTCCTTTTTTATTTTCTATTTTTTTTTTTTTAATTTGATAGATAAATTTTTAAATATTTCTTAACAGAGTTATAAATTGATAATTAGTTAAAATTTATAACAATTGGTAGTTTCTAAAACATTCTTTCCTTGTTGAAACTCGTGAAGCAATATCTTAAATAGTTTTTTCTACTTCAATTGTTTTAGAAAGAATATTTCAAAAAAAAGAAAAATTTTTCACTTAAGTTAAAAAGTCATTTTAAAAAAGAAAAAAGTATATTTTAATTTGTATAATTGCTTAAGACTAAAGTTTGAAAATATTCCATTTTTGTAAATTTTCATATCTAGTATCAATTATTTTGCTAAAAATTTATTTTTCAGTGAAAGTTAAGTTTTTATTTGCACAAAAAAGCAGCTTTAGTTTTTGTGTTATGTCCAAAAGAACTTATTGCAATGAATTTCCCAGACTCAGAATATTTAAATAGAATATCTTGTCATGCATTTGTTAAGAGACCCTGGACCTTGAAAGAACTACTTTCAATAATTTTATAATTTTTTAATTGATTGATAAATGTTTAAACTTTCCTTCCTTAAATTTTGTTTTCTTTCATTAAATTGAATGTAAAGTTATCACTATTCTATAACTTTTTATCTATGTGACTTACACTTTTTCGATTTTCTTTATCGAAATTTATTTTTAGTAATAAGTTTTCTTTGTGTAAAAAAACCTTAGTTTAAAGTTTAACAGCAAAACCTTTGCATTACTGATTTTTATTGTGAGCTATTTTGATACTTATTTTTTTATGCTTTTCTCTTCTGAGATATGGCTATGGCATAGGCTGATATATATTCATAGTTTGAAAAATTTATTGTTTAAATTTAGGTTAGTGGTTTTTGATTTTAAAAAGATTTTTAAAATTGAGCTTCAAGTAGTTAAATATTGTAAAAATTAAATTGGTGAAGCAGTTTTTTCAATAGACAGGCTTGAATTAAAATAACTAAAACTTTTGGTAAAAAAATCATGTTTTTATTTCAAAATTTTAATTAAAGTTTGCTGATATGCCAGTATTATAAATTATGTTATGGTAAAGGAGCATTTATATTTGACATTACTTATTCATTTAAAATCTATTCTGTAAAATCTTTTATAAGATAATCTATACTTAATATGTAGTTTCATTATACATTTCATTATTTTCAAACATAAACAGTTATTTCATATTCTCTAGATCTGATGATATCAAATGGCCTTGGGTTCATGAAATCCAAGCAAATGGTGACCTTATATATATTGAAAATCAACTTTTATATAATACAATAATTGAAGAACCAGATATTAGTCAAAGTATCCTGTTCAACACTTCAAAAGATCAATCTTTACCTCAAAAAATTAGGCATGTTATAAAACATACTCCTTCATTTGCAAAGAAAAGCATTATAAAGGATGAAAATAAAGAAAACTCTAACAGAATAAGGCGGAAAAGTATACATGTGCACCCAACATTTTCAAAAAGTAAAAATAACTTTGAGGTTGTGGATACAAAAGTATCACGAAAGAATATACTTGTTTATTTACCTCCAAAACTTGCTGCTGCATTTGTAGATCTAGAAAATTTGTTTGGTTTAATATCTGGTTTGGAAAATGACCAGTTAAATGGTAATGAAATAACATTAAATGATTATGTTGGTTCAAAAGGCTCAAAAAGTATATTAGTACAGGGAATTGTTCCTTCTAATCAGGCTTCTTTTTCCGAAGATGTTCTTGTAGGTAACAATTTTTTTTTTTTTTAAATAAAGCTTTAATTTTCATATAATCATATAAAAACATTATTTAGTTTTACACAAAATTTCTTTTTTTTGGTTTATAGGTGATTTACTTGTAGCTGTTAATGGATGTGAGGTTGATCATAATAATATAAGCAAAAAGCTTGCAGAAGTTAACGGTCTTTCAGAGGTTGTTTTGTTATTTGCTTCAGCTCTTTCAACTCTTACATTCTTACTTTACTATGCAATCAAAATACCAAAAGTAGAAAGAAAAGCTTGGTACCACTTTATGTAAAACCAGCTCAGACCAGTCTTCCTATCTTTGTCTGCGTTTCTTTAAACACCTGTATTTCTAAAATTTAGGCTGAAAAATTTACCATTCTTTTGTTTGCTGAATTGCAGCAAACAAAAGAATATTAGTAGGAGTTGCTAAAAGGAGTATGTTGAATTACAAAAACAAGTTTTATTGTGATGTTAATATCTGAAATGTTTTAAACATAATTGCTCTGAATTTTGAAAATTTTTTTTGTGGCTGAATAAATATTTCATAAACCTTTTTTTTTGCAATTTTTGCAGAGTTTTTTTTTTACTTTTAATTTATTTTAAATTTTTGATTGAAAATAAGCAACAAAATTGTTATTGAATAAATGTTATTAAATGATTTTTTTAGGTTGTTTTAACATTTGAACGTTGTGTACCTCATTTTTATCGTGCAAAAAGTATGCTTTTGTCTCTTGTGTCTAACACATTTGAGGATAATATGCTTTGTATGCCTGATGAACTTTGTGCAATTATGGTTCTAACACTTGGTGCCACTGAAGATAAACCAGACAGTGTACTATTGCTATATTTTAATGAAGCTTGTGATTATAATATCTTTCAGGATAAATTTTTAATTTTTTTCGTTTATTAATTTAATTTTTTGTAGGATATTCTATTCTTCTATCCTAAAAATAAAGAAAATGATTTGCTACATAGTATCCGAGGGATGTTTCTTACTTTGGATGATGTAGTGGCTGATTTTATTGGTGATGCAGTGCAGAGGTTCAATTTCTGTGTTTCATAAAAAAAAAATTGTTTTTTGTTGCTGTTGTTTTTTCTTTTTTTCTTAGTTCAACTTTACTTATTAATTTAATTTTACTTGTTAATTCAGCTTTACTTGTTAATTCAACTTTGCTTGTTAGTTCAACTTTACTTGTTAACTCAAGACTTATTAATGTTGGCTATAAAAAAGTTGAAGGAAATCTGTTTGTTGTTGCAATTCCAAATGATAGGTAAAGACTAGTTGTTTATTTTTGCAAATAAATTGATATATTATAAAAGTTAAATTATTTTTTGTATTATTTTATGTGTGTATATTAGGGTGCTGCAAAATGGTCTAGAAAATGGAGGTCTAACTTCTTCTCAAACACATTGTCTAAATTGTTTCAGTATTTTATTTATACTTCTATTTCAGTATAAATGCTGTTTTCTTTACATATTTTGACAACTTATTGAGGAAAGTAAGATCGATTATAAATGTGAGAAAACTATAAACAGTGAAAGCTCTTCTTCCAAAAGCCTTAACTAGTAGTAGTGAACAAAACATATACCAAGATTCAGAGCTTTTCAAAGCGAATGAACCAACATTCTAATATTTATGGTGGCATTTAAAATCAAACAATTATCCTAATTGAGCAAATTGAGCAAATTGAGCAAATTGAGCCAAATGTCACCGGATAATTGTTTGATTTTAAATACCACCTTAAATATTAGAATGTTATTATCTGAAAATGCATATTGCCCAAAAATATTGTGATTTCAACGATATGATTGATGAACAATGTTAGCAAGATTCATGAAGAAGAAAGTTAAGGATTTTAACTTTTACCATTTTGATGACAAGAAAAATGCCATAAATGTTGCAAATATAGGATCTAAATGTTGTAAAATCAAAAATGAAGTGTGTCTTAGTGTTTTTTCCTACATCAAAAAAGTCTGGGGAGGTTTCAATAGAAACTGTATTGGTGGTAAAAAGCAATAACACTGGAACCTTATATATATATATATATATATATATATATATATATATATATATATATATATATATATATATATATATATATATATATATATATATATATATATATATATATATATATATATATATATATATATATATATATATATATATATATATAATTTTTTAAAAGATTGACATTTAAATGATATAGTTATATAATCCTAATTTTTTAAAATTTTTTTGTTTCTTTTTAATGCATCCTTTGATTTTTTGTGCAAGGTGTTCAATGACAAGACTCCTGAAGACTGTTAAAGAGTTTACTCGGTTGCTTATACTCACCAAAGTTCAGTTTTTAAGGTAATAGTTTAAAATTTTATAAGCACAATTATTTATAAGAGAAAGTATTTTAGAAGTAAATATATAAAGATGCTTTAATCTTTTTTTTTAATTTTAGTTTAGAAAGCAACCAAAAGCATTTGGTTGTTTTATTAATGGAAACTTTGCTTAACAACAGTGAAACAGAAATTTCTTTTGGGAGTGTTCGTCAACTGCAACTCAGTGTTGAATATTACGTATGTCCTTAGAAGATTTTTAATTATTGTTCTCATCAGCATCATAATTTTTTTAAGTTAAGACAATTTACATTATCTATTTAAATATGAAGTTGTTATAATTATATTTGTTACAGGCTGACATTGGTTGTGTGCTTAATGACTTAGAAGCTGCTGACTATGGAGAGTGTGTAAGAGTTACTCTAAAAGAAAAGTTTTGTTTTGACAGTTTGTTTCAAATTAGGATTGCTATGATTAAGATTGTTAGGAAAATTAAATTTTTTTCTTATCTTATTGGTTATGTCTGTGGTTATCAAGTAGTTAAAAGAACTGCAGAGGTTTAAACAAAATATCAAGAAGTCTACAATGGACCAATAGAAAAAGCTAGATAGATTTGTAACAATGAAAGTAGATGGAGATTTTTAATTGTAGGCATTACTATATCAGGTGGTAGTAGAGATAATAGGAGATAATAGAAGTAAAAAGTTGCAGAAATTAAAAAGTATTCTGTAGGTACATATTAAAGTAGTTTCAATAGTTTTTTATTAGCCAAAAGCCACAAGTTGTAGAATTCACTTAGTTGACCATATTGTGAAAAATAATCACAAAGTTACATTTCGAATTGATTTTTTTAACACACATTAACATAACTTTATATAAAAACATTATTCGAGCACAACAAAGACTTAGGCATCTAAAATGGTTGTAGCCTGCTTAATATAACATTAATATGATAACAGGTTATTACAACAATATCAGCATAACAACAACAAGTAATGGTTCTTTATTCAATTTCTTTATTTAGAAAAAAGTTTTTAATCTTCACTGCTTCCATTACAGTGATTGTCCAAATCGGTAACCTTTTAGAGGTGGAGAAGTGCTGATGGCTGCTAAACTTAGCACAGATTTTTTACATCATCAATACTTTTTCAAAGTTTGGTTTGATTTTCTTAATAGTTAACAGTTCATTTTTTCTAATTGGAGACTTTGCTGAACTATATCTTTAATCAATGATTGACCTTGATCAAAGTTATCTTTCCAGTAATTCGCCAAACCTTTCCTTTACAAGCTGGGGATGAAATGGCCAGTTTGGGTGTTTTAAATGAAGTTGTTGCTGGTGATGATAAAGGTTTTTTCTTTTGAATGCATGCAGCTGTTTGCTCAAATTTATCTTGTTGTATTAAGTTAACATATAAGGCAAAGCTGTTACACCAACTTTTTTTGTATTAGAAACAAGGACCTTTTTTGATGCCTATTTTTCCCATATATTGCCTAAGGTAAACGCCTCTAAATTGATCAATTCTATTGAGTTGAAAAGAGAATTCTTAGTATCTTGGAGTTTTATTAACCTAGTAGTTACCCCTGAGTTACCCCTGTAGTGTCTGGAAGAGAAATTACCAAATTTGTTTGGAAAGTAGATACATCAAACTGATTTGTGAACTATGTCTGTCAGATAATTACACAACAGGTCTTTCTATCCCCTTCTCAGTAAGATAATTGTCAAATTCTTAACAAGCAGCCTTAAAAGTGTCACTATCTGACATCCTGTTTTTAAATATTCTCACAAGGAGATGAATAATATGGTTTTTGTGGAACATGTAACCTGTAACACTGATATTTCTAATATTTGATTATAATTTAGGACTTATGTGTTTTTTTGCTAGTTAAGTTTTTTTTTCATTGTTATATTTTATTGTTACTTTCTTTTTATGTACAGATAGATGATTTTTTTCCCCACAGAAGATTGTATTGTTTTCTTGGAACTGCACTATTTTACAAAGTACGAAAATAAGCTTTTCATGTCTTTTGCTGTTGTTGCTGTTATTATGCATAAATAAAATATTTTTTAAAAAATAATTTCTACCATGTATCAATTAAAATAAGGTTTAATAGTTAACTTGGTGTGGATTAGACTGAAACTTCCAGAATTAAACAATGTTTAAGAAAAGATCTCTAACATTTTATTTAATTGAAAATCTGTTACAAAACATCCATTATATAGCATGTTTTAATACATGCTAGATTAAAGAAAATAAAACTGAATTGTATTTTTAAACTTGTGTCAAATGGAAAGTAAAAAAATCATGAAAATGCAATTTAAGCAAATTTAGTTATACAAACAGTTCCCTTCTCCGAATGAAAATGTTATTTTAACAATGATGAGTTAAATTTTTTTATCTATTTATTAAATTCTTTAAATTTTTTTACTTTTTTCATTAGGACAATTTGATATGCAATCATTTACATGCAGATCATTTAAAAGAAATCATTTTACTTTTTAAATATCATGGTTTGTTTTTGTTACTAAGCAAAGAAAGAGTGAACAAAATCATTTTTTGGAAAGAGGTAAACAAAGGTTGTGAGAATATTCATCAAGTAAATTCTTCACATCAATAAATTTTTAAATAAAAATCTATAAATTTTCGAATAATAACTACTATTTTAGTCCTTTTTTTTTTTTTTAGATTTTTTTGTCAGAAGATTCTAAATTGAGTTATGAACAACCTGCAAGCTTAAGATGGTTTGTTCTTGTTGTTGGTCAGGTAAAATTTATAGCTGAGAAGTAATAGCTTAGTGTAAAATAAAAATAATGCTCAGATTTTTTAGAATTGATGAAAAAAAAAAATTTTTTTTTCATCTGTTTATAATTATTATTTTCATGTAATTACTTTGATCTTTTTTCAAAAATTTTTTTCTTTCAAAATTTGTTAGGGTCATGCCTTACTTGCAATACTTCTTGAGGCTGGTAGCATCGCATCTTTGTATGTATTATCTTGCGTTATTTTATATTTTATTTTGTTTGTTATTCCACTCTTTTTTAGCCTTTTAACCTTCAAGGTTCCTCCAAAGATTGGAGTTTTAAAAATTTAAAGTTTTATAATTTTACTTTAGACCTGGTGGTAACCCAGGACCACATCCGTATTATGTGGATGCGGCTTTTTCAATTTTATCATATATTCTTGAAACAATGAATTTAGAGAGCTTGTGCGAACAGAGGTAAGAGCTTGTGTTAAGAAAAAGAGCATATATTAAACAGAATTAAAAGATGAATAGTCTGCTTTCTGCAAATACGTTTGTAGCAGTTTTCATTTTTAAATTATTCTTTAAATTTTTTCCTATCTTATTGGTAGTAGTCTGTGGTTATCAAGTAGTTAAAGTTTTCTTTCAGGTTAAATGGGAAATCTTTTCCGGCCATTGTTAATCCTTCAAACATCCCTATGGAGAATTCTCGTGAGATTGAGTTAAGAAAGCCGAAAATTCCTCCTTTCATGGAGAATTCTTTGATTGAAAGCAGAATGTATAGAATGTATTTGGAAGATGAGCAATCTAGTGTTGCTGGATCCAGTACTCTCTCAAGTGAATCAAAGACTCTTGGTTCATTTAGCGATGTATCTCATGCATCCACTGTATCAACAAAGTTTGTGTTAAATTCTTTTTGTCGTAATTTCCTTTAAAAAATTATTTTATATGATGTCATTTTTGTTATAAGTATTCAAACTTTGCCTTTAGATTAACTTGCGGTCCAAGTAACATGTTATTTCAACACATTACATTTAAACGCAAGTCTGCTATATATATTTCATCTAACATGAATGATGCAGTAGAACCACTTTCTCTAGATGTTTTGAACTCTTTTCTGCTTTGCTGTGAAGAAATTCATAAATCCTTTGCTGAAAATGGCGTAAGTTATGAGTTGTTTAGGGTTTTTTAAATTTTTTCTGAAGTTCTGAGATTATCTGATTTTTAGTCGGAAGGAGGTTAAATTTTTTCTAATTTGTTTTTTTTTTGTTTTTTTTTTGAATTAGCGAAAAGTAGTTGAAAGGGGTGTGATGTTCAATGCATTATCAACTAAAGGTGCTGCAATGAAGAAGGGTTCACCTAATATACTTTATTGGGTGATTGGGTAGGATAATCTTTAAGTTCTTTTGAATGATGATTTATAATCATAGTGTTGCAATCATAGTGTTCCAATTACAGTGTTGCAATCATAGTTAAAATTCACATTACAAGCAATTAACTTCAAATAAAGTGTTTGATGATCTTGTTGATTCTTCCAGTAAATACTAATTTTTTGTAAAAGGTTCACGAAATCTTCTGTACGACCCAAATTTTTGTTTCTTTCAGGCGTTTGGTCAAAAGAGGCAAGGACAACGACGAAGAAATTTTCGTGTGCTTTCAAGATGGTGTACCACAAAATACTGTTGAAATGGTTTTTAAAATGCGATTTGGCTCGTACTATTGATTTAACGTCACAGTTTCACTCTAGGTTTCGATAAAGCGAGTTTGAAGCAAAAATTATCAACAGGTTAATAAAGTTCAACAAAGATGTAAGCTAAAACCAGTACAAAATAACTTTATTTCGAACGTTTTTCTTTTTCAAAGAAAACAAAATTTAGTTTCCGAAGTTGTTTTACTGTGGAAGAGTTTTTTAGGCGACTTATGCAGCTCTTATTCTGCGCAGGTATTTGAGTAAATATTCTGCGCAGATATTGCATGTTTGAGTAAATATTGGCAATCGAATCAAAACCAAAACATTATGAGTTATATTTTTTATTTGGAAATATTGATAAATTTCGTGAATTAAAAGTTTCCTCCCCGTGCTCATGAAATTAGCTGATCAAAAATATCAAATAAAAGTCGGCAGCAGTTCAGCTCCTTTACTATCGAATCTCAATACATTAAAAGATTCTAACACGTGATCTAGGCATTTTTCCAAATACAGCCATTGATGTAATCAAGGCAAGTTGGCTCTTTGAACAAGTTTTTACAGTTCTTGAGAACAATCTGGTACTGACTGTTATTTACAGTTTTTCCATCAAAATAGAGATGTTAGTTGTTTTGTTTTTTTTCTTTGCTTTTTTTTTTTAAAAAAAATTTTGTTTTTCTTCATGTTTAAATATTATTGTAAATGTAACAATGTAAGGGAGTGTCTGTGTAACAGGGTATCTTGAACTTTGCATAGTTTATAATTTGGGTGTTTATATTTTTTAATTATTTGTGTTTTTAGGTATTTTTGAAAATTACTTCCTACAAAAATAAAAATATTTATAATAATATAATTTTCGCTGGTATATGAAAGTAATACATACACGTTTATGGTTGATTTTCACGTAATCGTCAATCATTAGTCCCAGATATTACTCTGTATGACAAAAACAAGTTTATGAAACCTTTCATGGCTTACGTTTATAGAATCTAGTTATTTACATTTTATTTGTATATTGATTCGGTTTCTCACAATAGTTATTTTAATTTAACTTTGGCGCTGCTGTTGTTTTAAATTATGTTGAATATCAAGTTTTGTATTTTTGTAATAACGCTTTTGTTTTTTTTGTTTTTCAATTACACACTGAAATAATGCAAGATATGTTTATCTTTTTGCTGGGGTGGGGGGTGGGGTGGAATGGAAGGATTTAAAACTAGATAACTAGTTTTAAAACTATAGCTTACCTAAAACTATAGTTTATATGTCTTATCAACATATAAACTTTTTTCCAATGTCTTTCAAAGTTATGGGGGTGGGTTGGGGGTTGGGGGAGGGGGTTCTGTAAGTTTGATCTCCTTAGTAAAGAAGTAAACATACTACAAAAATTTTTTTTGGTGAAAAAAAATTTGCTATAAAAAAGTTCATCACAATTCATGTTCCGTAACATCCTTAAACATGGTTTTGCACGATATCCCACCAACTTTTTGCAATACGAGTTTATTGCAACAGTTATTTCATAGATACCTTTGAACAAAGATTGCAACTTTAGTAAATTTTGCTGTTAAAGAGTAGCTTTTTTAAAAATCCTCTGTAACGACAGCGGGTTAAATTTTATTCTTAAATTTTAACAAAAAAATAACCTGATTTAACAGGCCGTAATCGTTTAATAAAATACGTTGAAATCAAAATCATGACCCACCATGTCACAATATCAAATCGGCAAAACGATACCATTATTCTAATGACCTGATTTTTCCTGATTATAAAGCTAATGTACCATTGCAAATTTTATGCGACCATACTGCACAAATACTCTATCAAGTTCAAAACGTGTAATTAACACAATAGAGCAATCTGAAGTGGCAACTTGACGTCATGAAACGGGGCTTGGTAAAGAATATGCAAACAGAGCTGTTCGAAACTTACCTTTTTTCCACTTCAGATTGCAGATTACTCTTATGTATTATGTATTCTTATACTTCAGATTGCTTATGTTGGAGAAACCAAATTAATTATTTAGCGAAACACACAGCCTTCTACTTTACATTTTAAGATTAAAATTTGAAAATAAAGTAAACTGTTACATTATTTGCTGAAGAATTCGAAAAAAAGATTCCCATTATTGTAGAATAATCTTATCTTGTATATCAAATGAATTTGAAACTGATACTAGAAAGTTTCTTCTTTCTACCATCAATTTATTTGAAAACTCTACTCCAGCTTATGCTATTGGTATTACACGCCAAAGATCTATTTCAACTGGTACATAATGATATAACTGGTGCATCAATTGAGATTCTTTTGATCTTAATTCATAGTAAATGAAAGAATGGTTTTTGTTGTTAAGATGAGAAAGTTCAAGTAGCATCATTCGCGTTAGACTTCGAGAATGAAGATATAGATACTATGAAGACTGTTATGCACATCTTACCATTTAGCTTAAAGATAAAGAAAAGAAGTTTTTTTTTCCTGCTGCCGTTGAACTTTTTGTATGCTAACACAATAAAACCAAACTCGTAATTTTTAACGTAAGATTTCTGTTTCTCAGAAAAAAAGTGAGCTTTTTATGCTTAACCTGTTTTAAATGATTATTGCTAAAAAGTTTATCTAGATTAAAAAAATTACACAGTGCAAAAACGTAGATATTAAAAAAAACATAACAAAACATAAAAACGTAGCTATTATAATAAAAACAGATGAGATATTTTTAGGACAATACGGATGCGTCAAAATTACCCGCACAAGAAGTTTTAATTTTTTTAACGAACACCTGAACATTCTGAAGACTCATGTTTTATCTTGGGCCCCATCTCATTCAGGATTTTGTCTATGCATTTTTCTACAGGATTTTTCCAGCTCAAAAAGCATGCTTTGTTCAATATTGGTGCGACCAGAACTTCACGGAATTCATCGCTTTTGATAAATGGCTTACCTCAAGTCCTGATTTTAATTAGGTGGCTTATTCGGTATAGTGTTTTTTGAAAAAACCTATAAGAATCTACACAAAAACGTCGATCAGTTAGAGGAAGCGCTGATCTAAGCATAGGATGACCCCAATGTCTTACATTTGCGTACCACCGTGGACTCATTCACCACGCATCTTAATCCATGCCCATCAAGTAAATGCATATATATTTAAGGCCAAAAAATTGTTGTTTCTTTTGTTGAATAAACATTGTTACATTCAAAAAACAGATTATTGGAGTGTTAGAAAAATTTTCCAAATCTTTTTTTGGGAGCGTGTAATTTGCACCCTGCAAACGCGATTTTGAACCCAGTGGTCTGTATTTTCCTTAACAGTAATTACCTTAAAAGCACCCAGTGAAAACAAATTTTCTGCTGCTTTATCACCCCCCCCCCCCCCGATTTGAACTCATTAAAAATTGCTAATTGAATTAATCAAAAAAAATCAAATTAAGAAATTAAAATGCACATAACTGTACAAAGCTTTATAACCACCGGTTACAAAGTTTGGTACAGTTATGAAAAGCTTTTATAACATTAACTTGACCAGATTCAGGAAGGAAATAAATTCTTAAAGCATTACCGTGGTCACACCACAATATATTCTTTAAAAAAAAAAAACTCGGTTTTTGTAGCAAACTTTACTTTGCTAATAAACGTTTTTAAATATTTTATTTTATCAGTTTCATAAAAAAACAGAAATACGCAGTAAGAATTAACAAAGATATGTGCACTCAAACAATTTCTAAAAGTTTCTTCAGCTCAATGATGAGTTGCCAGTCGGACTTTTGCAAATCTTCACGGAAATACTGTTTCATTACATCGATTGACTCACGAGTAATCTAATATAAACAATTAAAATAAAATAAAAAGGATTAATTTAATAGTTTAGAAATTTTAAATTTAATGGTACAAATCTTCTTACTTTACTGACTAATAGATCTTCGTGAGTAAAATGACGTCCATATAGTTTAGGTGCTTCACCTGGTACAGCATCAATTTTAACGCAAACCTCTTGACCACAGGCAGCCTTTTCCAGCTGCTTATGATTGGCTTCTATTCCAGTCACAAAACCAATCATTACACTCTGTAAGAAATCAGAATTTTATAAACAAACAGCTAAGTTAAAAAAAGAACAAGAAATTGATCTTGCACATACATTTTGACTCGGCACAACTATTGGAGTTCCAAGGCGTAATGTTCCACCTTCAATGACAACCCCAAACACAATCGGGTCTCTTGTATTATAAATATGTTGTGGTAAAATTCGGAGCTTGACAGGGTAAATAGCAAGATGCTTGAACTCGTCGCGCTTTTTTAATTTGTAATCCTTTAATCAAAAAAAAAAAAAAAGACGCTTTAAATTAATGGGTAAATTTAAGACCTAAACATCCTAAAAATTTAACCACATTTACCTCACAATAAGCCGTAAACTGGTCGAAAAGGTGATAAATTATTTCTGCAGAAAAAATCCGAACACCTTCTCTATCGGCATAGTCCTGAACGTCTTTCTCGACTTTGACATCAAACGCTAAGATAACAGCATACCTGATAAAAAGCGATCTTTAGATTCTAACTTAACCACATTAAGAATAAGATGAATATTTTGATTATTATTTCGAGGTCGGCACTTACATGGGCTCGTGTTCCAACATAACAGAACAACGCATTATATCTTTTTTGTGAACTGGACCAATGTTTACTCCGCAATACTAAGATATTTAAAACTCTAATAATTTCACTGGGTGTAAAATGCATCCCATACAAAGAGAAACACATAGAAACACAGAAACACATAGAAATAGTTTTACTAAATACTTACAGGAATTTTTGAGGTTTTTAAGAATTCTAATAAAGCTTCAAGCGAACCTAAAGTTGATGCTTGCACATAAACACCACGATCAGATACATTGATAGCCTTCAAGCTTGAAGATACGAAGTTCTCAACATCTTCTTTCAGTACATCAATTTCATCAGGACTCTGTGCAACATATAGGGGCGAACCTGCTAAAACCTTCTCCAGATCTTTAGCACACAGCTTAACGCCTTGCGCTGCTTCAATTTCTTGGTGATGAATATATTGACCCTAAGCATTTAAATTGAAACATTTAAACAACATTCGATGAAACCTTTATATAATACTACCACATCTCTAATGCATAATAAATCTTATTATCTCTCTTACAATAAAATCTTACTATCTCTCTTACAATAAAATCTTATTATCTCTCTTACAATAAAATCTTAAATCTTTGAAAAAAGAAGGGATTGTAAAAGCTAAACGAAATCTAAAACGTCTTTTAAATTTATAACTAACTTTCACTCGAAGTTCTCTCATTGGTTGAGGGGTTAAAATGGATCTGATCTGTGTGACAATAGCACCTTCGATTCCTCCCGTGACTATTGTGTCACCTTCCCTCAATTTACCGTTTACCAAAATAACATCAATAGTTGTACCAAGTCCAGGCAATGCTTTTACCTAATTTAAAAGTGTTAAATCTAGTAAAGCTTGTTTCAAAACAGAAATAAACTAAATAAACAAAAACAAAAAATAACTTACCTCCATTACTGTACTTTCTAACTCTTCGCAAAACGACAACTTCTTAGTGAGTCGAGATTGTGTGAGGCGACATATTAATGCCAATAAATCACCCATCCCATCACCACTATGAGCTGATGTAGGCACAAGTGAAATATATGATTTTTCATCAGGATTTTTGAAATGTAAAGCTGCGTTTAAACCCTTAAAATAAAATATTCATTGAAGATGATTTTATGCCAAATTTATACATTGACTTAAGAAAGAAAAGAAAAGATTATTTATTACACCACAACCACAAAATAATTTCATGAAGACAAGGTTGAAACTAAATAAGAATAAAGACAAATAAGATTAAGATGAAGCCTTTGGAGATATTTGGTGTATTTTACATGATACTAAATAAACACTTGTAACTTATTGAAGATAAAAAAGATTTATGGAATGATTAGCTTAAATTGGAAACAAATTCTGCACTATGAAGATATTTGCCACCACCATTGATTTTATGTCTGTTAGTTTTTTTTAACAAAATGAATGAAAAAAAAGAAACTGTCTACAAAAAAAGTTAAAAAACCCCAAAAAAAGATTAAAAACAAATCAATTTACTTGTTCTGCAAATTGTCTTATGACGACATTAAGCAATTCATTAAATGCATCGAATGTTACTTTTTTTTGCATTTTCAAAGTATCTTCCACTTGCGTTTGAGGAGATTTTTTCCATTCATAGACACGATCAATCTATGTAAGAAAAATATTGTAAACAAATATAGACAAATATTGTAAACAAATTTTCATAAAAAAGATTGATTTAGAAAGGAAATCCTTTGCAAATAACTTTGTAATAATGTAAGATTTAAAAAAAACAAACTAACTTTATTAAGTGCAACAACAAATGGAGTTTTCTTTGATTTAAGTAAGTTTATTGACTCGATTGTTTGCTGCTCCAATCCGTGCATAAGATCAACAACTAATATAGCCATGTCACATAAATTAGAACCCCGAGAACGAAGATTACTAAAATGAATTTAAATTCTTAGAAAGACACTTATAATGAAAATTTTATGTTAAAATACTAAGAAATAAATCATTATACCTGAATGACTCATGACCTGGTGTATCTATTACAAGAAGCCCAGGAAGCTTCATTTCTAATGTCTGAAACTTGAAATTAAAAATAGAAATGAATCAAGATATAAATAAAAACTTTAACTTTAATAATTTTGACACATTGGTAAATGATGAATGAAGAGATATTTACTTCTTTGACCATTTTTGTTTGTTCTCGCACATTAGCAAGAGGTATGTTTGTTGCACCAATTTGTTGAGTAATACCCCCAGCCTCTCCATCTTGTACATTTGTTCTTCGAATCTTAAAGAGAAGAATAAAATAACGAGCATATAAGCTTAATAACTTCAAATGATATAAATTTGTACATTTGTTCTTTAAATCTTAAAGAGAAGAATAAAATAACGAGCATATAAGCTTAATAACTTCAAATGATATAAATTTGTACATTTGTTCTTTAAATCTTAAAGAGAAGAATAAAATAACGAGCATATAAGCTTAATAACTTCAAATGATTTACTTTAAGTTTTTACCTTATCTAATATTTTAGTTTTCCCTGTATCAACATGACCAAGAACACAGATAACCGGAGCACGAAGTTTATCAGCAGATCGCTTAGCTTCATTAGCTAACCTTCTTTTCTAAAATTAAAACAAAAAAGTTTAAAACCAACTGCTGACACATTACTTATCAAATTTTACTCTAAAGATATCTAACCTTTCAAAACAAAAGTTAACTTAAGAACAGCAGAAAAAAATTTCAAAAAGAAATATTAAGATGCCTTCCAGCTGCTTAAGCTAGAAAAAAAAAATGGATTAGATGAGATTTAATGGACTCAACCAGATATAATAACCAGAATAAACCTAGTATTGTGTTAAAAGAATTCCTATGAGTAAAGGAGTTAAGAAAAACATCTATAAATATTAAAATCTTTTTTTTTTTGTTTTGCAATTACTTTTAGATTTTACTTTTGAATTTTGTTAAAATGTCATTTATGTTTTGCTTTAGCATGCAAAATGTAAGGAATTCAATCAATAGTTAGAAGTAAAAATTGATCAACATTAAATAGAAACTAGTGGAAGCTAGACAATCAGTGAATGGTAAGTTTTAAAGTAAGACATATTCAGCAAGTTCAGTGAGGGTTTTTCAACAAAGGGGAAGAACAGTTATCAAAAGAGGCTTGGATTAAGTCCAATTAATTTTCATTATTTAGTATTTGAATTTGCTATACAACTTGAAAAAAATTTGACAAATTCAAGGGAGAGTTGCCAAAATCCATCTATGGAAAAGAAACATGGAAAGATTGACTGACCTCATTTTTAAAACATAACCCAGATTTGTCACTTCAGAAACCTGAAGACACTTCTATAGGAGATGTCTGCCTTTATTTGTCGCAATGTAGACATGTTCCTGTTGGCTGAATAATATTACTTTACTTTTAACATGTTTTAAAAATGTTTTTTGTTACAAAATCCTGTAAGATCACTGATAGCCAGGGTGTATCATCAAAAATCAACCCCTAGTTTCTGATTTCATACAGATTGATCTTCAGCATACGCTTTGAGAGAGGTTTTAGAACACTCAACTTTTGTTACTAGCAAAGGCCTACAATTGCAAGCATCTAACGATCAACATGTTCTTATTATATTGTTATCATTGGATTACTAAATTATTTGACCTTTACCTTAAGCTGAAAGTCATAAAGCAGTTATTAAGAGAGGGAAAAGGAAACTGGCATCTAGTTTTTTAATAGAAACTCCTGTGAACAAAGCTTTCTGAAAAAAACAAAATGAACAGGGCCAGAAAAATAGGGCCAAAGAAGAGAAAATCAAACAAAGAAAATTGAAACTATAAAAAAGAAAACAAAGCAATAAAAATATTGTTCTTATAATTTAATTTTTTTTATGTATTTTTGTTCACTTAACCAAAAAAATGGAAGATAATAAAATTATTTACTTAGTAAGCAACTCAAAGCTTTGTTGTTTTCTTACGTTTTTAAATAAATTATCTATTTGAGAGTTTGTATTTGGTTATTTCAGTACATATACCAGTACTGAAATAACCACACAATCTTTGTGAGCACATGATTTAGGATAAATTAGTAAAATACATTCTAATTTTTCTTTTATTTTTAATTACTAATTAGCAGTAAATTAACACATAAATTCAAAAAAATTTGCTTATTTCAGTACAGATCTCCCTAAGTTTTAAATTTTTTAAAAAAAGTTTAAAAATAGATTAAAATAAATTTTAATTAAATGGATAAGCTAAATGTTTTTTGTTACATGGATCGAAATTATATATTAAGTAAACTATTTGATATTTAAGTTCTAAATTAAAAAATACACAAACTTGAATTTGTTCTCGTGTCTGTTGTCTGATCATTGCAGGAGTAAGCTTTACTTCTTCATCACTTGAGGTTTCATCATCATCATCACTATCAGTTTCTTCTTCAGAATCACTGCTACTCTCTTCACTCTCTTCACTAGACTGATCTTCTTCTTCATCAGAATCTTTACTCTCTAACAATTGTGGTTCACAGCTTTCTTTATTTTCTTTTGATTTTAAGTCAGGCTCTATGAGGATATAAAATAATTGCATTATTTTGAACTGATTGCAACATTTGAAAGTGAGCCATACACAGTAACTCACATCAAATGTTATTTATCTAACAGAAAGAAAAAAGTTTTTTTTTTTTAAAGGTAACTTAAACTAAAAATAAGAATCTTTTTTCTTTTAAAAACTGTATAAAAAAAAAAAAAAAAAAAAAGCAGATAGAAATTTTTATTAGTTGATGTACAATATTAGTGTTCTACATTATCATGAATTATCATGAATTAAAATTTCACATAAAAAATTAAGAGATTTATTTAGTGCTTTAAAACAATTTACGCTAATTGTAAAAATTTTTGTGAACAATTTAGACATTGAATTAGTACAAACTCTTTTTACACGAAATTATAGAATTTGATTTGTAGCTTTTGCATCAGTGATTTAAATTTTTGATAGAAAAATTTCTCTCATCCTAATACTTTTTAGTTCATTTTTACAAAATTATACCCAATTACTTGCATTTTTTTTAAAATCATGACTGAATCCTGAACCATATTTTTCATTTGATAATCAAGAAACATTTGAAAATTCAACTACTGACATACATCTTCATAGCAATTTCATTTACAACTTTGAACAAATCAAACACAAGAGAGTTTTAAGGTTAAGGCTGATAAAAATTTTCACTTTGAAAATACTATTATTCTAATATTAATTGCTTACAGTGATAACAGCAAGAGAAAATTAAGGATTTATAACAAAATTAACAAAGGTAATTTCTTTTTGTATTGAAAGTTGTTTAAAACAACAAAACTTAAAAATTCATCAATAAGTCACTTTTGCACCATACAACATAGTGATACAAAAATTTAAAAAAATAATTACGAGTTCTACTACTTATATAGTTTTATATAGTTTTAGATCAAATAGAATTGTGAAAAATAGCCTGTCATTTTTGTTTGCAACCAGATGATCAATCAGATGAAAATCACTAACGGTAACGCTGATGCTTACTGCAGGTGTTTTTGATCATCTTGGTTTATGTTTTTAAAGTGAAAAACAATCACATATATTGATGTTGTTTAAATATTGTCAATGCTACTTTCTAAAAGGATGGCTATCCTATAAAGACTTTAATTCTTTTTACCAAACCAAGTTAATTCAAACATAAGTTAGATGACTGCATGTTTCTAACCTTAACTTACAAATAATAAATAATCTGTGTTAAAGAAGCGAGTGCTATTTCAACAATAAGAACAATTTTTGTGTAAATATTTAAAAATCTTTAAACTTTTATTAGCCTTTTTCAAAAAAAAATTTCAATTCATCATGTTATATTTAGAGTCTGTACTTAATAGCAGGCTACACTAATGTTTTTCCTAAGGTCTGAGTAACAACATGATGCAGAAAAAAAGTTTATCTATTCATTCTAAGTTGCCTGGGAAACATCTAAATGTATGAAAAATTTGTATAGCAGCATTTTATACACTTTCTGCTTCTTTCTTTCTTTCTTTATCTTTTAATTCAAAATAATATAAGATGAAAAATTAAAAAAAAAAAGTATTTATTAGTAAATATGTCTTGCAATTTTCTTGAAAACTTTTGCGCTTACAAATGACAAAAGTGAAAAAAACTTTTTTGAAGAAAATGCTGAGAAGCTTATGACAGAAACTTCAAAAAAAAACTTCCTTTATAGAATTTTAATTATAGAATTTCTTTTCATGAAAAGAAAAAAAAGAAAAAAAAAAAAAAAAAAACACACTTGGACTTATCTCTAGATCTTCATTGGGGACCCATTCAGATTGATTGTTAGATGGATTCTCATCCCATGAATCAATAGTGTCTGGAATGACTGCCTCAACTTGATAAGAAATTAAACAACAAATGACTTAAGGATTAAAATATAGAATTTTCTTTAAATCCTAACAAACAATTTTGTAATTAGACTTTTAAGAAATAAAAGTGTTTTAATAAAAATTTAAAATAATTTACAAGAGTTTATTTAAGAAGAGCTTTTCTATTGTAAACTCAAACCTTTATCTTCATTTAAAACTTTGTTTGCTTGCTCTTTTTGCTCATCAAACTCTTTGATAACATTTTCAACTTTAGTGTCATTTGAGTCAGTATCAGGTTTTTTGAGTTGAGGTTTTTTTTTCTTACCATACTGAACTTTCTTAGGTTTTTCCATCTCTGAAATGTCTTCTTTCTTTGGAATAACCGCACCTAATTTACAAAATGCACCTTGCAATAGCCATAAAAAAATACTTAAACAAAAACTTTCTATATTTGGTAATTAGGTGATAACTTTTAGAAGCATAATTTTATCTGCTTATTGCATACACATACAACGAGATATAAATAGCATTTTTATTTATACCTGAGCATATGTTTATGTAACACAAAACTTTTATATAGCAAGTAATAGAGTAGATAGTTCAAATACAAAGAGCCATTCGAATTTAAAAAATTATTCAACACTCCCACACAACATCTAAATGAATCTACTTTCTTTAGCCTAAAATTATAACATCGCCAATGAAAAAATTTTGAAATGGGTTTTTTTTTTTTCTGTCTCCCACCCATTAAATAGTTTCCTACTAGTTATTTATACAATCCCCCAAAGTATCTGAACTCTAGACTGGTAAAAACTGGTCTAAAAAAAAAAACAACTGTAATTGCCATTTTCAATACAGAATTTTCAACACACAATACACTACCACCAGGTCAAACTTGCAAACACTGAACAACACAGTTGTTTGTATTTATATACATATTATTATCAGACAGTAATTACACATTAACTATATGTTTCAACAGTTCAACAGCATTCAACTTGACATATGTCTTGAAATGTTTTTCAACCACCTGCAACACAATACTGTTTCTGTGTTTCATCAGTGGCAAGATTGTTGCAGTTTTAATCAGGGTTATGCCATGCTCAGCACAATGAATGATGTACTGCAGCTCTGTCAGCAGGTGTTGTCTATGTTTTTTTGTCATGCCATTCACAAGTATCTGCTTTTCACTGCATGATGAAGCAAATATTTTTGAACTACCATCTCTGGCTTATGTACCAGGAATGTCTTGTGAGTCACTTAATACCAGTGGCTCATATTTCCTTGAGCTTGTATTGAATCAAAGTCCAGCAACTTTAGTCAATTCATTGCACAATTGTTGCACATGAACCAGGCCTGTAGGTAAATTTGAAAAATAAATCTGTTAAATCTTTGAATGCCTGGATGTTTTTCAGTTGTTTTATAATAAATTATTTCAATCTAGTTGATACCTTGATTAAAGGTAATTCACTCAAACTTGGTTCATGGTTATAAAGTTTGTCTTAGGATTTATGAAAGTGCTTACAGAAGAGGATTTCAGGACCAGTTGATAGTCCAAAGTGAAGACATCAAAAAGCAATATCACATGCATATGATATCTGCATGCACGCAACAAAAGAGCATGACCAAGATTCATTTCCAGCAGCTTACAAGTACCATTGAGTCTGCAAGTATTCATCATAGTTGTCTCAAAAACACATTCCAATTGTAACAGTGAACCATAATTCTAAGACTGATAGCTGGAATTCCAAGAAGTTTACTTGAGCCATCTACAGCTGATGTAATTAGTACTGACAAACAATTAACCTTGACAACATCATTGTCACTAATCCCAGTGCGTTAAAGAATTAGTCACAAAAAAATTATGTTTGATACCCTGTGCTGATGCTTATAATGGCAATATAAGATGTTGACAATGGCAATACATACTACTTTTTGACATTAGCAAAGACTTGGAACTTCCACCTGCTTCATTTATTACAGATGCCACTATCATGATTGCTTTTCGAACACTTGTAATAGTAGTGTCTTATGTAGCTGCTATGTTAGACATAAGTACTGTTTTGTATCACTTAGTCTTCCTGAGTTCATTGACCTGTGTACAGAACTCTTTATCATCATTATGTCTTATCTGCCTCAGTCTCTTCATCTTCACTGTAAATTTCTTTTTAATTGGATGTAACTTTTATACTAATTACTGTCTATTTCACATTCAGGACATTTGGCTTCCCTACATTTTCTCTTGAATTCTTTTTACCTTCTTGCCAACTTGTCTGATGATACCACTTCTGGATTCATTCTGCATCTTCAGAAACTGTTTATCTTCTTCAATACTTGTTAACTGTTCAGAAGCTGCATGACTGTTCAGAAGCTGCATGACTTAGTTTTTCACTAAATTTCAATGTCCTTAGAAAGTTAAATTCTATTTTATGTCAAAAACTAAACTTTTAAAATTAGAAATAGATTGTCCTTTAATATAGTTATAATGTAAACAGGAAATAGAAATATAGTTTTTTGTGGTAAGATAAGTAAATATATAAAAATATTTTAAGTCAAGAAAAAGCCAAGCAAAATTTCAATGATTTGAAACTTTGTGTTGAAAAAGGTGATTTTAGTCATTTTTTGCATACCAGGCTAAAATTTAGATACTTTGGGAAACCTCCTAATACCTCCCAAAAAGCTGTAATTTTGTTGTGGCTATGTAAATAACTAGTAGGAAACTATTTTTGGTTTATGGGTGGGTGCAGAGTCCTGTTCCAACAGGACTCTGTAACCACCCATAAAGCCAAAATAGCTCAGGCCTGGATTACAAAGAATATGCTATTCCACTGGTCATCTGACTTGTGGCCTCCTAGCTCACCAGGCTGTAACCCAATTAACTACTATATGTGGGGCATGTTTGAGGTAGAGGTTAACAAAGTCTTTCATAATATTACAAATGTTGTCAAGATAGCTGTTGCTGAGGTGATGAGTCATATGAATAAGGACACTGTCATTAAGGCCTGTGACACATTCAGATCTTGTTTAGAAACCATCTTTGGCTGCTCAGTGTAGTCATAGTGCTTTTGATTTACATGTTTGAATTTTTAAATATTTGTTTTATAAATTATGTTTATTACTTGGTGCATAGTTTTAATTTACCAGCACCACCCTGTGTGTGTGTATATATATATATATATATATATATATATATATATATATATATATATATATATATATATATATATATATATATATATATATATATGTTTTATAATTAAAAAAACCTTTTTGCTTCATTGACTCTAACAGAGCCTCAGCTCTCCTTCTTTGTTCTTTTTGTGCAGGGGTTAGCAACTTTCCTTCCCTTTTCAACTGCTCCTTCCTTTCCTTAAATTGTAAAAAAGTTTTATAATTTGACAACAGCAAAAACTAACATAACTGTAAAGAAAATTGGCAACATTTATATTATTATTTATTAATCAAGCAACAAACATTTGACCTTTTCCTTCTGCTTTTTTCTTTCTTTCTTTTCTTTCTCAAGTCGTATCTAAAAAGTAATAAAACAAAAGCTGCCCAAAGAATTTTACTGACTTTAAAAGAAGTTCCAAATCCTTAATTGTTAAAACAAAGACAGGTCATGTAATATTTCAAATCATAAATTATATTGTTATACAAATTATTATTTAGCTAATAATGATTGTCAGATGACTCATTTAAAATCTTAAAAAAAAAAGAGCATACCTTTTCAAGTCTTGCTTCTTCAGCTTGTTCAATTGCTCTAGCTTTAGCTTCAGCTTCTGCTCTAAGTCTCTCTTCTTCTCTTTTCACTTGTTCCAGAGCTTCTTGCATAGCCAAAATAGTAGACTTCCCAGGCTTTTTTATCTTTTTAGATTTGTCCTCATCGTCTTTCTTCTTCTTCTTCTTTTTCTTCTTTTTATCCTTAGAATCAACTATTTCTTCTCCGCTATCCTCACCACCATCTTTAATATCTTCTTCCTTAGGGATATCACTAGGAACAGCAGCCTCTGAAATGTAAGTGATAAATAATGTATACAAATCAAGATTGAACACCAAAATAACAAAACACAAAATTTAAAAATTTGTCTTAAAGCCATTTTTAATTTTTTATTCGCTTGTTGTTGTTTTTTTTGTAAGAGTGTAGTTTAGTTAAGAGTGTAGTTAGTTTGAATTTAATTTTGAACTATTTATTGAAACAAGTTTTAAATTTTTGTATATTTATGGTTTTACCTTCTATTTGAATGACAGCATCTGGTTCTTTATTAGGCAATTGAGATGATACTATCTGCTCTTTTTTCTTCTGCTGAGATGCTTTTAGTTTTTCTATTTCTTTTTTCTTTTTTTCTCTTTCTTTTTTTTCTGCTTTTTTTTCTGCAGCTGTCTTGATATGTACTTCACCTGGAGTAATTTCTAAATTTGGGCTGTTTAAAGTTGGTTTTATTGTTGTTTCTGATTTTAGAGTTTCTGGTTCAGTCAAAACAATTTTATTTTCAATGTTTTCATTATTTAATTCTACTTCTTTCTTTTTCTTGTTCTTCTTACTTTTATTTTTTTCATTTGTTTTAGAAACCTCCAGGTTTGATATAATTTCTGCCAAATCTGTTGTTTCCTTCTTTTTTTTCCCTTTTTTCCTTGATTTTACTTCTTGAACAACTTCCTCTTTTTCATTAGAGGAAAGATTATCATCATCATTATCAAGATTGTCATCAAGCATAAGAGCACTAAAACCAGATTTCTGGGATGTTTTCTAAACAATGATTATACAATTATAAACAAAATGTAAATAAAAAGTCTCTTTAATTACAATCTACCATTTTAATTTACCATTTTACCAATCATTTACATTTATCTACCAATGTTTGGCTTGTATTCAAAGAAATTTTGCCAAAATACATTTCTCATAATTAATTTCAAAAATAATCTTAATGATCCAAAATTAAACATTAAATTTTTCAGTCCATATAATACATTTTATTGCTATGAATAATTTCAGAATCTATAAAACCAAAAAATCCTTAATTCAACTCACAAAAGGCACTTCATCCTCTTCACCACTCTCACTAAAACAGATCAAATTTAAAAAATCTTACATAATGATAATTCTTATTACCAAATATATAATACTACCAAATCTTATTTATACAATGATAATACAGTTGTGTGTATAATTATATATGCATCAAAATTATTATACAGGTAAGTGTTAGTTTTTCAAATTTAAACAAAAATGGAAGAAGATAATTGACAAATTTTAATTAAGCTAACCTTTCTAAATAGGTTACTTTTATTTTTTAATTCTGTGTTGTTTAAAAGTAATGGAACTGTGAGATATGTAAAATACTAAATGTTTCAGGGGAATATGTTCAAGCCACAAGTAAAAATTATGAGATAAATATGCCAAAGAATTATAAAAGACCAGCAGGCAGCCTAAGACAACAGACCAACAAGCAAGTTACCTCTTTCAAGAGGAAAGGAAAAACTTTATACTAATAAAAGTAAACTTGCTGGTGAGTTTAATATATTAAAAATATTAGTATTAGTAGGGAAACAAAAAGACTTTAGATTAAAAAAAAAAAAAAAAAAAAAAAAAAAAAAAAAAAAGGGCACAGACTCAAATAAAGCAGCTAGAAAGCTATTAATCTAAGTCACAGATAGACTCAAAAGCAAAATTGAGTAGAGAAAGACATAAAAGATTGGAGCAAATTCATATTCAGTCATAAATCAAACTTTGAGGTCTTTAATCAGAAATCAAGTTATGATAAAAATATTGATTTCCAAACAATATGTGGACCAATTTGTTGTACCAAAGTTACAAGGTGGAGAAGGCTCAGCTGATATCTGGGGTTGCATTTCCTACAAGGAAAATGGATGTTGCAAAGTGTATACAGACTGAACTGACCAATTTACCTTACAAAGATATCCTTGAAAATGAGCTTTTACCATCTACTTAACTTTATGGTGAAAGCTTAGCATGGAGATTCCACCAGGATGGAATACAATGTTGTCAGTCCAACACTGGTTCAAAAAGCAACAATTTGAGATCTTTCGCCATGGCACTAGGTCTCCAGATCTGAACCTAATCAAGAGTATTTGGTCATATATGGATGTTAAAATTTTACCAATCAAGATAATGCTTGTGAAGCATCTTAAATAGGAGTCAGAAAGAGTTTGGCCAAAATTCCAAAATAACTGTATAAAGTTAATTGAACTGATGCCAAAATGCATTAGAGCCTGTTATGTCAGCAAAGGTGGCTACTTCAAACACTGATTTGGCATTCATCTATTTTCAGTTTTTTTTTAGTGTTTAATTGTGATTCAAATTTGTTTTTTTACACTTTTGTTTTTTTTACACTTTTGTTTCTTTTTGTTTTTTATGTTTAAAAAAAAAATTAAGAACAATATCTAAAATTACTTTTGTGTTTTTTTATGAAAAATGTAACCTTATCTGATGAAAAAAATTAAGTTTATCTACAAATATGTGCACAACCATATGGCACAAAGCAAGTTAACATTAAGATAATATACTAAGTTATGAATTACAAAATAAGTTTATGAACTTATAATCAGACTTTTGCTTATGATAGAGTTTGTTTCAAAAATATTTTAGTGAATTGTAAAAATTTTCAGATTTTTAGCATTTTGTCAATATTGTGAGAGTGATATTTTTATTTGTTGATTTTCCCTCAATACATGTGTCTATATGTGTACTCTACTTATTTTTCTTCATTTATATATATATATATATATATATATATATATATATATATATATATATATATATATATATATATATATATATATATATATATATATATATAAATGTTTTGAGTTGTATTATTTTAAATTACAAATTCTCATGCTTAAATGAATGCTCAATATTATGTATAAACAGAGTGAATATATAGATAAACCAATTTCCTATATTAAAGCTAACATTTTTGTTGAATGGAGGATTAAACCTGATGATTTTGTGCTTACAACTTTTGCTGTTAATGGGGTGTGAGTTAGGAATGAAATTTGGGTGTGAGTTAGGAATGAATTTAAGATTTTGGTTATAACCAGATTTTTTTAAAAGCTTTTTTGTGTATAAGGGTAGAACTTCTGAAAATACATTTGCTAGATGAAGTGGCCTACAATCGTAGTTTGATGGAGTGAGGAATTCTTTAGAGGGTTTTTAAACCTGGTCAAATAATATTTTCTGTTAAACCACAACCTTCACAAAATTTGTAATAAAAATCCAATTAAAGTAAGCTACAGTTGCATACCAAGCTTGAAAAAAAAAATCATAAATTTACACATTCCACAAAAAAAACCCATCAATATCAGAGAAAAAACTGCATAAATAAAACAAGCTATCATCACCTGTAACAACCCAGAAACAAGAGAAAAAAACTATAATGACATCAGCAGAACATCCTTCAAACTAAAATATGCCAACCACTTAAAATCTTTTAATATTGAAAAGTATAAGTAATACTAGAACGATATTTATAACAGCATTAGTTACTTGGAACAAGCATTAACATCCGTAGCTACATTTAGAATCAACTGAAAGTATTCTTTGCAGTAGTAACACTAAAAATGATTGTATTTATAGCAACAATCAGAATGAAGATTGTTACCGTAGTAATTGAAACTATAGAATTTAGTAATATCTACTGTAGTGATGTAATTGTAGGTGCCACAGTAAAGAAAGATTTCTTTTAAATTACTTATTACTAAATTTTATTTGGAACTGATGATATGAGGGTAAGGAACTTATTATCTTTAAAATTTTAGTTAGATATTAAAAAAAAAAAAGAAAAAAAAAAGAAATTAATTAAAGAACAAACTGCTCAATAGGTTTTCCTTTATTCTTCTTTTTGGATTTTTTTGAAATTTGTATATCTTCAACTATGGTTTCAGCTTTACTAGAATTATCTTTCTTCAGTTCATCTTCATCTTCATCTTTCCTAGAATTCAGAAGAGTTTAAAACAAACTTTGTATGTATGTATGTATGTATGTATGTATGTATGTATGTATGTATGTATGTATGTATGTATGTATGTATGCATGCATGCATGCATGTATCTCAACAAAAACTTTTTAAAGTTTTAGCAATAAAATGTAATTTGTAACAAAAAGAAGCCATTTGTTTTAAGTAAGGTAAGTAAACAAGTAAGATGGAGGATAATTACTCTGAAAGTCAAACTTAACATCAATAGTAAAGAAATAGGAAGAAAAATAGGTATTCTGGTGATATTTTTCAAATAATGGGTCTGAATAAAACAATTTTTTTAGAAGCTCTTAAATCTTGCCTGAATTCTTTCTCTTTGGTAAATAATAAGGCAATACCAACATGATGTTCCAGCTCATATCGTAAAACTATAAAGACCTGGAGGCTAGAAAATAGGGATAAAATATGCCACATCCTGTAAGATTGCCTTATAAAATAAATAGACTACACAATCCATTGAGCATCTTAGAAATCATAACAGGCATATTAGGTGAATAGCTTTGTTAGGTGTACAAGTTCAATCTAGCACTGTTCCCAAAGAGGCCTGAAATTGTGAAATAATACAAGAACATGCTGAGAACTTAAATTTTGAAATCTTATTTGATAGTCAGGTTTAATTTTGTTTAAGGTTTTTATGATGAACAAGCTGTTATTTTTAATCACTTAATTCAAATTAAATTGAAAGAACACTGAAAACACTTCACTTTATTTTCTATTTCTAAAGAGATTTATCTTTCTTACCTTTCAGTGGTTTTTGCTTTCTTTTTCTTTTTGTCTTTTTTAGTTATTGGTACATGTTCCTCAACCTCTTCTGATTTTTTAATATCAATACCAGCCTCTTTCGCTATTTCATCAATATCATCTTCCCTATAATTTAAAATAAGTTACAGTTTTAGCAACATAATTACTGCCATCTCAAAGAAAAATTATTTTACTTGTAATCTGCCGACCTTTAATTAGGGAACTTCCATGATTAAGCATAGATATATATTGAACAATACTATGTAAGAACATACACACACAAAAAAAATTAAAGAAAAAATAAATACCAGTTGTCATCATTCTTTTTAGATTTCTTTCCTTTAGCCATTTTGTCCCCAAACCCCAGCAAACCCCAATATCAATCGAAAACACACTACAAAATTGTTAGCTTTTCCCTCTGTGTCTTTTAAAAAATGTTTTTAATGAGTATAAAGAAATTGAAGATAAACCTTTCCATAAATTACACCACATGCACTGTAGCATATCAGTTAAAAGTAGCACCACTTTGTTTAAAGAGTCTCAAGAACTTAATACTGTGATTTGGTATGCAAACTTTAAGCTCTTGTACAATAAAGCAACCAATAAATCACTATGACATTCCAATGTATAAATGCTGTGTATCTATAAAATCAAAAGGAAAATATTTAAATTTCACCTAAAAATAAAGAAAAAAACCTGGTAATTTACGGTTTAACTAGAAGGTTACTTATGAGTTCAGTATCTCATTTTGCTTGGGAAAACTAAGCTGGTCCTTATATCAAACTTATTATAATAGTTTATGTATGTATGTATGCATGTACATACATACATACATACATACATACATACATACATACATACATACATACATACATACATACATACATACATACATACATACACACATACATACATACAAACATACATACATACATACATACATACATACATACATACATACATACATACATACATACATACATACATACATACATACATACATACATACATACATACATACATACATACATACATACATACATACATACATACATACATACATACAAATTTTAATGTTTTTGTTTAAAAAACTTTAAAAAGTCTTAAGCTTTAATATCACTTATCCTATTCTTTCAACTCTTAGAGTGGTCTAATAACCAGCTTCTTCATTATAATTTTCATCATACGAGAAGAAGAAAATTATGAATGTATGAATTTCTGAATCAGATTTAAACGACACGTGTGTTTGTCTGGAGGGGTCAAATCAAAATGGTACAGCTGTTATCTTGAAAACGAAATGAATAGTTTTCGATACCGTTAAAAAAATTTCTTTGAGAAATTACAGTCCGCAATACACCTTTTCACAGTTCCGAGATAAAATTTATGCGCGCGCAGAAATGGAAGTAAAAATGTAAACAAACATTATTTTAGCTGCGATTTCATTGCAGATTTACCTAGTGATACTGAGATCTACCAAGTTTTCGGTATTGTTTGATTTAAATCTTACCTTTTGTAAAATTACATTGTTTATGGCTCTCTCAGCAAACGAAGAAAAGATTCCAGTCAGTATTGAATCTGAACTTCAAAATCAACTTCAAATGAGAGAATATATAGATATAAATAGACTTCAATCTGAGTATAAAGAAGGCAAGGCTTACAAATATTTTAAATGTGAATGGGTGAAAGAGATTTACTATCATTAAATCAATCAATTTTCAAAAATATGTTTTATCAAATCCAGAGTCACACCATCACAAAGAACAAATAATACAGCATATCATGTATGGGCTGCAATCGAAAAAGATTCTGATAAGCCTGGTGGACATGTGTATTCTGCATATTGCACATGCACTGCAGGAATGTTAGGTTGTTGTAATCATGTAATTGGTTTACTTTTCAGAGTAGAGGCAGCAGTTCGGACTGGAGCTACAAAATTATCGTCAACCAGTGTTTTGGCTAAATGGAATGTTCCTACAGGTTGCAAAACAAAATTGATCCACAAACCTATAGCTGAAATGACTTTTAATAAATGCTGGTTATTGCTCTTATGAATTTGCGAGCCCCCAAAATAAAAAACTTTTGGATAATGGAATTAAAGTGCGTAGTCTTCTATATGAAAAACTAAAATCAGTTGCAAGTCAAAGCTGCTTTGTTGAATTGATGGAAGGACAACGGAAGTCTGAACCACTAACTAAGCATACAACTGTTTTACCAAAAGGTGTAAAAGAAAAAGCACAAAAATTTGAAATCAATAACAATCTATCTCAATCAGAAAACAGTAACTTTACAAACACATTAACATTAAATGAACTTGAAATAAAAAATATAGAACAGGAAACAAAAGACCAATCAAAGTCAAATGATTGGTTTATACAAAGAGCAGGTAGAATAACTGCTTCAAAATTTAGCAAGATTTATACCAAAATGGAAACTCTAAAGCAAAATCCAAATAAATGTTCTTTAAAACTTGTTGAAGAAATATTAAGTGAAGAGAAAATAGACACATTTTCAACACGTCATGGGATTGGTATGGAGTTCCATGCAAAAGTGGCTGTTATAACAGTTTTAAAAAACATGCCATAAAAAGGTTATATCATTTGAGAGTGGAACAATAATAGATAAAGAGCATCCATACATATCAGCTTCTCCTGATTTATTTGTAGAATGCTTGTGTTATGGAAAAGCTTTAGTTGAAATAAAATGCCCTTATTCAATTCGTGACAGTGCACCAAGTAAATCCAACCTAAAACAGCTTGAAACTTTAAATAATGGGGAAGTAAATTTAAAGTTAAATCATCCCCATTATTTTCAAATATAAGGTCAACTTGGTATTACTTCTCTAGAAAATTGTTGGTATTTTGTATATACAGATCATGGACACTATATAGAAAATATATTATTTAGCAATGAATTTTATCAAAATATCTTAAAGAATTTAAAAGAATTTTGGTACAAGCATCTTGCTAAATATCTATTATTTGGCAAGCAAAATATAATGGTCACATCTATACAAACAGAAGAAATTTTAAAAAACCTTATAATAAATACTTCACCACTACAAAAAAAAAAAAAAAAAGATCTAGAGCCTGTCTTATCCAGTTTAATTATTACATGTGAAAAAGAAGTACCTCAAAACATTGACTCTTAGATTTGTAAAAAACCTTCAGCCAGTCCAGAAATAAAACTGTTGTATGTTATGGATATTATTTAGATGACTTTTGACAATTCTTTTTTAAATAACCGTAAGAAAGAAACTTTTAAAAATGAAAATTTATATTTGAATAAATGGTTCAAAAAAGTTTTTCAGCTCAAAAAAGGTTTGAAAGAACTCACACACACACACACACACACACACACACACACACACACACACACACACACACACACACACACACACACACACACACACACACACACACACACACACACACACACACACACATATACACACACACACATATACATATACATATACATATTATATAACCTATCAAAGTAAAAACAGTTTTGTTATGATGCTACCAAATAAAAGTCAGTCTAAACATATTGGTTTTCTTAAGTTACTCAAAGCTGAGCAAACAATAATAACATCATCAAATAGTTTCAACAATGTAATTGGAAACTCGGTTGCCAAAATTCGAAATGTCTTCAGTCTTCTAATAACTTGTTCAACCAAGATCCTTAAGTTAGCGATTTCCTTTGTTTTCTTTACTTCATTAGGGGCCATTTGAGCTGCACCTTTCCGACCAGGTGGAACAGTGTAGTAGATCAAATGTTCAGAACATTCAGTATTAATATTGAAACCTTTATCATACATTATACGTGAATATTTTGGAATGTAATCTAAATAGTTGCTGCGATTTGTAATTTCTTTATCTGAAATTGAACCACCATAAGCTTTAGAAACAAAAACTATTGATGAATTTGGAGCTACAGATAATAATGTTTTTATAGTACACTGCGACCATTTTCTATAGACGCAAGTAAAATTTAGCGGATTTACAGTGTTACAGTGGTAATAATTGTTCTAATGGTACTTTTGAATAAGTATATGTAAGAAAACGATGATCCATTATGCATTTAATTATTAACTATCTTGATTGTATTAAAATAATTAAATTTTTAATATTCACGTGGCAATTTTCTATAGACGCACTAAAGTTTTTACGAGTTTTGTCGCAAATTTCTTATATTCTGTAGTATTTTTTATTTTGTGAGTCGAAATTAAGTTGAACTTAACCAAATGCCGAAAGGAAAGGTCCTTACCAATATTGAAAAAGGTCAAATATTGGCTTATCATCGAGAAAAAGTTCCAAATCGAGATATTGCTAGAAGATTGAAGATATCAGATCACGTTATCCGTAATTTCTTGAAAAATCCAACAGATTATGCAACAATCAAGAGGAAACCAAAGAAATCTAAGGTTTCAGACCGTGAAAAACGCAGGATTGTTCGACTCGCATCAAATTCATCAAAAAGTTTGAAAACAATTAAGTCAGATTTGGGTTTAAATTTTTGCAAGGAGACGATTAGGAAAGTTCTCAAAGACAGCCCACACATTGTAAGATCAAAAATGAATAAAGCACCAAATTTGAAGCCTGTTCACAAACAGAAACGGATGGAATTCGCCCGCGAAAACATGGCACGCGATTGGGAACAAGTAAGAAATTTTAGATTAAATTCTCATGAATACGTAAGATGTCTAAATAGCTGAATATTTTTGTTTTCAATACCAGGTGATTTTTTCGGACGAGAAAAAGTTTAATCTTGATGGGCCTGATGGTTTTAGTGGCGCTACTCGACTTTCTCCCCCCCCCCCCCCTAATTTTATGATTGATTCTGATAGAGAATTTTATGCTGATTAAGAATCGTATAAAAACATGGGTCTCAAAATCAATGGAAAGTGCTCTAATTCGAAGTCAAAGTTGTAAAAAATCCCACTAAAAACCCTAATATTCGCCATTTTGAAAATACTAAGTTAATGATCTTTTAGCTGACAAAAGCAAAACATTAATAGCATGGTTTTTACGTTAAAAAATTCGTTAAAGTATGTTTATCTTGCGCAATTTTTTGTGGCAATGAAAACAGCCGTTTTTTGATTTATTAGAGAATAAACTATATTGCAAGTAATGTACTTTTGTAATAAATTTAAAAAAAAAATTCAACAGTTTTGTTTCCTAAAAGAAGAACTTATGAAACTTAGTACATAGTTGTTCTATCACATGTAAAATTTAGAAAATGTAACTTTCAAACCGTTTTTTTAATAAAAAAAACCAGCGTAGGATACAATAATAATTATTCATCAATTTTTCTACATTCTCACATTCTACGTTCAACCTTTATTTGAAATCTTCCATTAATTTCATTTCGTTATAACACTTTCGTTACAATACTTTAAAATAATAATGCTAAGGCTTATGGAAACCAGGTCTGTTTATTGCGCAATGTAACGGTAATTAATTTTCGTTAAAAATGAAAGCGTTTTGAAAAAAAATGGCGAATATTAGGGTTTTTAGTGGGATTTTTTACAACTTTGACTTCGAATTAGAGCACTTTCCATTGATTTTGAGACCCATGTTTTTATACGATTCTTAATCAGCATAAAATTCTCTATCAGAATCAATCATAAAATTAGGGGGGGGGGAGAAAGTCGAGTAGCGCCGGTGTAGCAGCTTAAAATAACTCCCTGTAAAAAAATACTCCCGGAGTACTTATTTCCTAGTCAAATAGTACTCCCCCAGTCATTTTAAGCTAGTAAATAAATACTCCCTTTAGTAAATAAGTACTCCCAATGAGAGTACTTATTACCATTTAAATTAAATTCGAAAAGCAATCTTTTAATGACAATTGATTTTACATTTGTAAATTCTGTTTTGTGGTAAATTGAGTAGTATTATGTTATAGTTAAGTTCTTAAACTTATTAAAAACCAAGTGAACTTAGTAGTATATCAAGGCTGAAAAAGGATTTGAAGACATTGCGATGCATCGCTTGTCGTAAAATTGTTCCTTCAATATCGAAAGCAAATTTTACACTTAAAATAAAAAATGGCGAGACATGTTGATTTTGTTGCAATTGAAAAGTACCTTAAAGAAAAAGTTTATCCTCTAGAAATTAAAGCTGATAAAGGAAAGAAATCTAATTTTCGAAAAGCTTGCAAAAATTTTAGCATTTTATCTGGACAATTACTATACCGTAGCAAAAAGTTAGTCGTTGCTTGTAAAGATCAACAGCAAAAGATAATATCTGACATTCATTTTGGTCTTAGTGAAAATTCCAAAGCAAAAGCAATGGCCTCGCACCGTGGAAGAGATGCAACTCATCACAAAATCTTTAGCAGGTTTTACTGGCACAATATTAAATTCGACGTAGAAAAGTTTATTCAAAAGTGTGATCAATGTCAAAAACATGGTAGAATAATAAGTTCTTCAACAGAACTGCATTCCATTCCAATTGTAAGTAAAGCAATGGAATAAGTTGGAATTGATGTTTGTAATTTGCCAGAGGTTGATGGTTTTAAACATTTAGTTGTCTGTATAGACTATTTCACAAAATGGTCAGAAGCTAAACCTCTTAAAAACAAAACTGCTGATTCAATTGCACTCTTTTTATATGAAGTAACCTGTCGACACGAGTGCATTAAAATACAAATTAATGATCAAGGAAGAGAGTTTGTAAATGAAGTCAGCGAAAAATTGCATGCAATGACAGGAACTGAGCAAAGGGTAACTTCTGCTTACCATCCCCAATCTAATGGCTTATGTGAGCGTCAGAATAGAACTATAAAAGAAGCATTAGTTAAAGTTCTTGATGAAAAAGCTGTAGAATGGCCCTACATTATTGAAGGAATTTTATTTGCACATCGTGTTAGCAAGCACACTTCAACAAAATATTCACCATTTTTTCTATTATATAATCGAGAACCCACTTTACCTGTAGATGTTAAATACGGAATGATTGATATTAAAAAGCATGACATTGAAAGTTTTGACAGAGAAACTTTTGATGCAGTTCTTACTTCTTTTATTTCTTTACGAGAAAAAGTTTACCATACCGCATTCAAAAACATTCAAACTGCTCAAAATAAACAGCAGAAAGATTATAATAAACGCCATCAAGCACCTCATTTGATTGGAATTAATGATAAAGTTCTTTTAAAAAATCAAAAAAGGATAGATAGAAAAGGAGGAAAATTTTCATTTAAATGGCTTGGTCCATATACAGTACATTCAATTTCTAAAAACAACTTGTGCACTTTGGTTAACCAAAAAAATACTACTCTAAAGAAAAAATACAACGTTACTTTACTTAAGCCATACATTGATAAAAATAAAAAGTCATTATATAACGATATGTTGAGTTCTTGTGTTGAAACTGAAGAAAAAGTTACAAGTTTATGGTGCATGTTACCTGACGAAGTTGTTGAAATGATATTGATTAGTGCAGTGAAAACATCCATTATTGTTACGGAAACATATCAATCGTTGTATCATATCTGTAAGAGATTTAAAAACATTTTGCAACAAAAAAAAGTTTCTTCTTCCGCGTATTTTCCTTAAATTTCAAGATCACGAACTCTCAAGTTTAATGCAACGGAACAATAGAATAAAAGTAAGTATTCAAAAGTTATTAAAAATATTTGGATCTTTTAGTGGAGTTGCAGCTTGCTTGAACAATATTGTCAATAATGAAAAATGGAAATCTGCATGGATTATCATTTGTGCAGAAAAACATTCATGGTTTACAGTTGAACAAACATTTTGGAAATCACATCAAATAATCAATTCAGTTGACTCAAAAAAGGCTTTAAAACCTCAAAAACTATGGTTAAATTTTCCAAATCTTTATCATCTTAAAAATGAAGATAAACAGATTTTGTTGTCTCATAATTCGTGGCTAAATGACAACATCATGGATGCTGCCCAAATGCTTATTTGTAAACAGCTAGGACCAAATGCAGAATTCCAATCTGTACTAAATTCTCAAAAATGTTCAAATAATCCATACCAGCCAGTCAATACTGAACATATTCAACTTATGCATAATGGTTCATGCCATTGGTTTTTTACATTTTGTTCTAATGGAAGAGTCAATATTTGTGATAGTCTTTATGATTCACTGAATCCTGTTTCTTTGAAATGTGTTCAGTCTTTATATAAAAACAATGTTAATAGTAATGAAGACTTACTTATAACTTTTCTGCCTGTACAAAAACAAACAGATGATTTTAATTGTGAATTGTTTGCTGTTGCCTTTGCAGCCGAATTATTAGCAGGTATATCACCTATGGAAACGAACTTTTATGTATTGAAAATGCGGGGACACTTGTTATCATGTTTAAAGTCTCAGCATCTTATACCTTTTCCTCAAAAGAATTTTTTTTGTTTATAAATATTGTATTCAAACACAATAATTACAACTGTAAAACTTTATAAACTGTAAATAATTACTTTTATCTATTAATTATTTTTTTGTACCAAAACCGCAGGCCAAAAATAGTGCTGGGTTCCAGTATTAGCATTTTTTTAGAAAAGAAAAATTAGGAAGAAATTTTTAATAAGGGATTTTCTCATGATAATCCCAAGGAATCATAAGGATTCTAAATACTACAAGATATAACTGTTTAAAATAAAAATAAAAAATTAACCATGGGAAACCCAATAAAATGCCGATTAAAGCCGATTACCAAAAAAAACGGTACAAGTAGAAAGAAAAAATATCCTCTTGATAAAATTTGGAGGTGCCACGGTATTTTTATAATATTTTTGAAAACTTTAAAGGAAGTAAAATAATAAAAGATGCAACCTCTTTTCAATGTAAAAATACTGTAAAAACCATCTGTTTTTTAACCAATGTTGTTACGCTTAAAATTATTTAATCAGTACGCATCAGAGAGATGCGACGCGCCACCTCAAATTCAGTGTTATATTTATATTTCAAAATTCAACTTTAGGGGAGTACTTATATCCTGGGGGAGTATTTTTATCCCAGGAAATAATTACTCCCGTGAGTAATTATTTCCTAGGATAAAAATACTCCCGGAGTACATATTTCCTAGGAAATAAATACTCCGGGAGTATTTATTGACGGGATTAACTTTAGTCTGCTATACCGGTTTTAGTGGCTACTGGCGTGATTTGAGGAGAGAACCCAAATATTTTTCGACAAGGAATTTTGGTGGTGGATCTTTGATGATTTGGCTTGGGTTTTGTGCAACAGGAAAGTTAAATTTAGCATTTACATCTTGCAAAATGAAAAGTTCTGAATACATTGATGTGCTAAAATTATGTTTGATTCCATTTCAAAACAAATATCGACGCAAAAAGTTTGTTTTTCAACAAGATAACGCCAGCATTCACACAAGTAACGAGACTAAAGCTTGGTTTGAAGCTAAAAAAATCGAGCAAATGTGGTGGCCTGCTCGCAGTCCAGATTTGAATCCTGTTGAAAACATCTGGGGAATCATTGTAAGACATCTATGCTGACCAGAAGCAATATAACTCTGTGGCAGAGCTAAAAGAAGCGGTATCAGAATGCTGGGAGGATATGGAGCAAAAAGTGCTGGAAAACTTGGTGGGAAGTATACCAAAACGAATTTATCAAGTAATTGAGCGCAAAGGAGGTCCAATCGAGTACTAAAAATGTGACAAAAACATTTTTTTTGGATAGTTTTGTTAAAAAATGTGAACTGCGTCTATAGAAAATAGTCAGCTATCTTTTGAATTTAATTCATTTATGATTGACCTATTTTCAAATTTGATATTAATTTTTGATAATTTTCATTACTTTTTGATATTTTATTTATAATTTATTGCAATGCTCTATAAAAATGAAGTCAAGTACATTTTTAAAACATAATCCACATGCGCCTATAGAAAATGGTCACAGTGTATTGTGATGTTTATATTCACTCCATGTTAGTTTCTGTAAGTCCAAATTTTTTGGTGTTTCAATAAAAAACTCTGTTCCATTTAAAATTGAGTGCAAGTCTGAATAATTTAATTTCTTAAATCTGTTTGGCATTGTCTGTACTATAACATCTTTATTTGGCACAAAAACCATGTGCTTTAAAAGCGAACTAGAAGCTTTCACCCATGTAGAAAATATTGCACTTGCTAATCCTAAAGATATATTAAATCTGTAAGCAAGATCAGTTGTTAGTAATCCAAGTTGTTAGTAATGAAACACACTGACAGACATAAGGCCAGTATATAAGTCACAAGATCTATCATTTTTTAATAAATGTTTGTATACCGGTAACTTGCAATAACATGATTTGTTTATATTATATTTATATAAAATTTTATCTGGTTTCATAGTAATTACTGATGTGGCTGTGATTAATTTTTCACATAAATTTTTATTTTTTTCAATTTCATGCTGAAGTGCTTTTTTTAATTTGTCAATTTCATTTTTTAATTCTTGATGCTCTTCTACAGAACAACATTTAACATTAAATTCAACATAATTGGATTTTTATGTGAAATGGTTGTAATACTTGAAGACTGAATAAAGTTAAAATTGATATCATCAGCAACATCAGGAACTGTTTTAGTATTATTTATTGTTAGTGGAATTTGTGATTCTTGTGGTAAGGTTGTTATTTGTGACTGATAGTTTAATTTACGTCGAGAAGTAATTACATTTAATAACTTAAGTTTTTGAGTTGCATCATAACCCAGATTTAATGAAGGATATCGATTTATAAATGATGGTGCCCTATCAGGAAAATGATCGGAACATACTCTCATTTTTGATTTTATTGTAAATAATTTTCCAGAACGTGATGATGTAGGACTTACACGATTAATTAATTTTCTCCATTTTTCTCTGAGCTCTGGTTGTTTTTTTGCTGTTGGAAATGCATGCAATCTAAAATAAAAAAATTTACACATATATAAATAAAATATTTTATGTTATAATTGATAATAAAATGTTATTTGAATTGTTGTATGTATGTATGTATGCATGTATGTATGTATGTATGTATGTATGTATGTATGTATGTATGTATGTATGTATGTATGTATGTATGTATGTATGTATGTATGTATGTATGTATGTATGTATACACACACATATACACACACATAATGGAAAATAAATACTTACTCATATGGTAGTTTGCAGTTGCATAAGTTAGAGCTTCGTTTAACATTGTGTATCTCACATAGATTATCTTTCCACATTTCCAGATTGTATTCGTTATTTTTGCAATTAATGACAGCGCATGTTTCTCTTAAACTTTGTATATGGCATAGGTTCAGTATTTTCATTGTTTTCCATGATAAACCTTAACTGTTAAAATAATTTTTGTTTTGACTTTTACTTTGCTTTTATCACTTTAGACATTTAACAAAGTATATATATCATTGGTTCAGTACTATCACTAGGTAAATCTGCAATGAAATCGCAGCTAAAATAATGTTTGTTTACATTTTTACTTCCATTTCTGCGCGCGCATAAATTTTATTTCGGAACTGTGAAAAGGTGTATTGAAATTTCACCAATATAAAATTTGTTTACAAATTATTTAGGATTTTTAATAACTACTTCTGGTTAACATATTTTTCAATGATAAAAACCTTTTTGTCATAAAATATATCTTGAGTATACTAAAAAGCATTTATCTGAAATAATAGACCATTAAAATAATATTTTTAAGAATATGAAAATAAAATTTTATCACTTATTATTCAGTCTTAAGTTGTCTTTAGTCACATTAAGATGCCTCGTCAATATCATAGCTAATATTATTTGCAACTGCCACCTTTTGAACGGGGGCATAATATTGGGCTACATGAAGGCGGTGTTTCGCTTCTTTAAAAAGCCCGTAAATTACATCGAAACCATACAACTATTATCAGATGTTGGAATTCTTAGATAGGTTCAGGTGCGGTATGTAAAACTATCCCCGGGGAAGGCTTTTTGTTAAGAAAAATTATTTTACGTAATCGTTTTGCATATGCGAAAATTGTAGCCCAAAAACGGTGGTCTGTAAAAGGAAGAAGAATATCCTTGAGAACTGTTTATAATCGAGTAATTCAAATGGAATTCAGGAGCAACAGAGCTTTATTGAGGTTATCGATTACTTCAAAATGAAAGTAAAGAAAAGACAGTAATGGGATGATAATTGGGAAAATATCATCTTCAGATATGAACTTTGTTTTTGATTATGGGCTCATGATGGCAGAATAAATGTAGAGAGCGACAATGTATCGTTTAGCGATGAGTCGATCATTCTTGTTCGATGTATCAAACACGGTTAATCGAACAAAAATTTACCTATACGATTTACGATGTGCTATATAAAAAAATGTTATACAAAATGTTTCCCCCTTCCAGATGGCAAGTTTCCTTAATTTGGGATTACTTCATTAAGAACAATGAAAACAGGGCTAGCTTCATTGAGTGTGGTGAGGATTACAAGGTGCCTAGTGGTAACACAACTAGGCTTATTACCTAAGATGAGAGGCTATCTTAGGACAAAGCAAAAGACCAAAAGTGCAAAATTTCCTGTCCGAAAGATGGCAAAAGGTTTTGGACCAAAATGGAGAATATGTAATTTAGTAAAATGTTTAAACACTTTAAAAAATCGAATTTCATTTTCACAAAAAAAAACAAAAACGAAATGAGTTTCCGAACAATCCAATACAGTAAATATTATTTCAAGATGTTATCATCATCATAATAAACTTTAATTCTTATTACTTTTTTTAAAAAAATTTACTTTAAATAAATTAAAATTTAATTCAGCAAAACAGATGAAGAACAATATTAGAAGCCAACGAAGCATAATGGAAATATAATACAAAGATAAATAACTTAAACACGTATTGTCACCACAAAAAGAACATGTACTAACTCTAAATCTTTTACACAGAATAAATAAAAAACTAAATAAATATTTGAAAATAAAAACTAGATAAAAAATATTAAAATCTATAAATTTATAAAAATTACATTCTGATAAATAGCACTTCTCCACCTTTCTACTTTACTATACGTATATACAATACATAAAAAAAACTTATAATTTTAAAAAAAAACGCAATAAAATAATTTATAGCATAAAGACTTTAATAATAAATATTTAAAGTGTTTAGCTATTTTCTAAAGCGGCCTTGGGTTGTGAATTTCTGATAAACCATTTAACAGAAGAGGATCCTGGTGAGATCCGTGACTTCCATAACCGTTCTTTGGGGATATTCGAAACTTTAGCTTATGTGACACAGAATAGCCATCAGTACCTTCAAGTTGCGTCAAAACAGTTAAAATTTGTCTGAAAAAAATTGAAGAACACTTTAAAAATCATCTTAAACAATATTTAAAGTCTTATATCATTAATAGTATATTTATATTGTTAACAAAATATTGTATGTCAAATTTTAATTCTTACCTGGATAAAGGGGGTAAGCAGTCACTTGTAACCAAACTACCTCGTGTCGATACAACGTTAAAACTTTCATTACAGTTGCAGTCTACATGTAAATGAACATCTGACCGACGATTTTCTGCTGCTACGATCAGGCCTGCTAACTTGAAAGACATGTAATAGCACGTCACACCAGGAATACCCTTTTAAAAAAACCTTTAAATTATAAATTTGTTCGTTAACGATATGATGACAAATGTATTATATGTAAACGCGTCTTCCTTAATCAGCTAACAAAAAAAATAACCTGATGCCTCTTTCCATGTTTCTCAACTAACAAAAAAAGGGCATCGGAATATGAATATCGGGGCATCGGTATATGATCAGTGAGAATAGGCTTAGAACTATGAATCGATAAAACATATTTAGGAGGAATATCTATGGATACTCCACTATTCCAATGGTTGAAAGCTCCAGGAACTAAAATAAACAAATTAGATAAATGATAAAATATTGAATTATTTTTGACTAAAGTAGGAAAACAAAAACGACAATAAACAAAGAATTATAAGGAAAGGTGAAAATATAACATAACAAAGTAAACTTAATAAGTATTTAAAAAAATTATTTTACTTATAAGATAAACGCCCACATCTAAAAAGACATTGCAGAGAACAGATGGCTTAATTTTTCGCTCACTATGAGCAATATACTTTAGTGGTTTTGGTTGACAAGAACCAGAAGTAGCACGATAAACACCAATTAGCAAATCCAAGGTAGCTAAAGAGTTTGTCTGGGATCCTCTACATAAATTTATATTGAATTACTTTTAATACCCATTGCAGAATTGAAACAAAAAATAAGGAATTAAACTAGAACCTGTTTGATTCTTGAAACAAAGTTATGTCAATTTCTGTAGGATTAAATACCGTAACATGACAAGCCTGACCAACATTGTTATTTGGTGAAGGAAAACGACCTTCAATTGTCACTTCAGTCCAATCTGGCTTGTATTTACAAACATCAACACTATCAAAGTATCTGAGAAAAAGGTGTCAAAAAAGTATTAAGTAAAAATCTGAGAAAAATATTGGAAAGCTTAGTTTTTCATTTAGTTTTAAAAATTTTTGCAATAAATATTACAAATTAATATTACAAAAATAATAATATAATAATTTAAATAGAATAACTGTTTACAACAACTTATTTTTATTGAAATGACAACTTATTGAGTAAAATACATCTTTTATACCTGATCATATCCTCTAAAGAAATCCAAAATAAACCTTCTTCTGAACCATGAGCATTTAACAGATCACGCAAATGATCTGTCCATAAACAAGATGAATCTGACCAACGCCCTGTCCATGAACCACGACCCCAAGGATTACGCAATCGAATTAGCCTATTATAAAGAACTTAATAAAAATGACAAAAAAATAGTGAACTCTACAATAATATTTTAATTTACATACCATTGAGTAGGAGAAATCTAGAGATTTTTGTACCTATATTCTCCAACTTGTTGTATGTCAAGCACTGAATATGCATGCTGAGCATGCAAACCAACTTTTGCATAATCATCAATCATATTTTGATCTGTTATGTCTCCACCACATGATGCTCCCATTAGGTAACTAAAAATTGAAGTTATTCCACTCAACATATGAGAATTTTAAAAAAGGAAAAAAGTCAATTAACTTAAATAACAAACTAATAAAACTTTTTAAAAACTTTTCTTTTTTTAAAAAAAATTTTTTTAGTTTTTGTTAATTACTTATACAAACAAGTCTTACTAATTTACCCAGCATTTCTACTGCTTAAAAGTTTAGCCCACACTAAATCTTTATCAACGGTATCTTCCTCCGCATCATCCAAATGATCTAATAAAAATTTAGCCTCAAATTTGTTAATAACAGGATATTTCACAAAAGAGAACTATTTCTTAAAACTCAAAGAAGATAAAGTATATTTTTTCTTACTGGACAAAAGTATGCATTCACATGGGGAACCTGTCAACATCTGAAGACCTTCAATACATCGACCAGCAACTAAAGCTTCATAACAGCCCACTGACTTTGCAACTGCTTTTTCAATGATAGGAACCCATAGTTGATTTTTAGCAGCCTAAACATATTGTAACCTGCAGAAGTTAAAATCCTGTAATTAAAGCTATTATGATAGATTAAAATACAAACTATTATATGGGATTCATCTGAGTAATTATTTCTTAGAAAATTATCATATTAAAAATAGTGTGTATTAAAAAAGAAGCTTAATTACTTTCATATAAATAACTAGAAAAACACTTTTTGTTTTTAATTCTGTTGAACTTAATAGCTATTATTTTGAAGACAAAACACTTTACTGATATTTCTTTCAATAAATTTAATAATAAAAAAATATTTGTGTATACAACCTGCGAAAATACCAGCTGACCATTTGCATCACAAGGTAACAAATCATCAACCAAAACAACAATCCATTTACCATTCTTACATATCCTTATTTGATAGACACCTTCTTCACAAATCTAAGAGCCATTAATAAAGTAGAATCAGCATTTTTATAATTTATGTAAGCATTTAAAAATCAGTTCCTTGTTTATCCTCATTTTAAATTTACCTCTCTTGTGACCATTATTTTTTCAATAAGTTCCGGCTTTTCACAAACAACAGCAAGTGCACTCAAAAACCTAATAAAAATAATCAGCCTGTTTTAAATAAAAGAAAAACACATAGAGTACATAGAAACTCAGACAAAACATAACAATTATTAAAATATTTCCAAAAATGAAAAAGACTTCAGGAGTTTCTTAAATCCACAAGTTCTTGCAGCTTTGATTATTTGACTTAAAAACAACTGGTCCAACTGGAACAACTGGTCTTTAGAATGTGTTTTATTAAGTTAGGTAAAAAAATGAGTAATGATAAAATGCTATTATAATGCTACTATAATATATTCAAATATCTAGATAAATTATTTTATTAATTCATTCTGTTAAAAGAGTACTTCAACTTTATCATTAGTTTATGATGAAATCTTCTTTTTAAATCCTTTAATTTTAAATTTAGAAAGCCCATATTAATAAACTTGTATGTGGAGTTGCAAATAAGTCAACTTAAGAAAGAAACATTCCTACACAGATTGGATACTATACTCTATAACTTTAATTAAATTCTAAAATTACCAACAGTTTCCTATAGTTCCCTGTAAAATATCTGAAGGTCTTGGATCTCGAAACATAGTCCAGCGAGTTTGATTTGTACTAGATTGTAAAATCTCATTAGGTCGAAGCCAATTAGCTACTTTACCATATGGTAAACCATTAAAAGATAGAGATTTAGCTGATGGAGGAAAACTGTCATCAACAAATTGAATTTGTGCCTAAAATACAATAATATGATAGAAAAAGTAATTAACTAAAGTTTCATTTTAAGAGTTAATGCAGCAATAAATGTAAGTATAAAGCCTTATACTATACTATATTAATTAAAACCTGTTTACAAATGGACACAATATCCTTCCATTGTTCTATGGCTAACTCTTCATGATTTCCACGTATCTGATCTGATTTTAAACTTGTTTGTCTTTGAATAAATCTATAGCAATTATCTGTAGAATTTTCTATGTTTATTTCTTCATATGAATAACTAAGATTTAGACACTGGTGATCTTTCTCATTACTGTCACAAGATTGAAATGGATTTTTAGAAGTGTTTATTTCAGAAATTTTTTTTTGATCATTGATTTCACCAAACAGTTTTACCTTTGCATCTTTTAAAGCATTCATCAATAAACTTTTCTTTTTTTCAGGATTCATATTTTCTTTAAAATCTTTGTTTAATATAGATTCATCGTTTTCTTGAGTATTTAAACAACGTTCATATTTTCTTATACTGAAACAAATTTCACATTGCATAAAAAGTTCAGCATTTAAGAAAGTACACTGATGGCATCTCCACTTTTTTTCTATAAAGAATAAATCTTTTCAACATAAAATGTAATACTTGTAAATGCTGTACTTAACAAAGCCTTTATGTAAGTATTTCAATTAATCTGTTATCGTACAATTTATTTTAGACAAAGTTTGAACAAATTAAATAATATTTTCATAAACTAACATTAAATTTACTGCTACCTTTTTCGATAACGTAAACTGGTTTGTTTATTTCGTTCTGCTCTGCCATTTTATTTACGATACCCCATTTATCTGCTTATCTCAGCTGTCGAATATTTTGAGTATATGCCGCAACTTCATATTGAACCACAGCCAATAGAAGTATTACCAAAAAAATGTTCTTGTCGATCAGATTTTTTCTTTAAAATAGATTTTTAAAATCAGTTGTAGTAAAACTCGAAAAAAACGCAGCTTTCGGTGATAGCGCTCGTTTATTGAATATTTTCACGCATTTAAATAGTGTTGAAGTAAAAATAATCTCTCCCAAGACTTTTATTTATGGTATTTCCTATAAATTTGTTGCTAAAGGAAGCTTTTAAAACTTCATTCTTTAATTTCAATCTCAGTATCAATTCTCAGAATTGGTACTAAGATACCATCAGTACCATTTTCCTCAGAAGAGTTTTTTTCCTCAGAAGAGTTATCACTTTTCTTTGAAAAGTTGTAGAATTTTGGTAGTGAGAACCACCTTAGCGTGCAACAAGTAATTTTTTTTTAAAAGTCTTGTTTCCTGAAATATTTTAGGTGATTGTGACAGGAATCTATGAGATATGCACTAATATAATATTTGTTTTAATACATCACTTAGGAACTCAAAGAAGTAGACATTTACATGCTTACCTATTGTTAAGGCGGCGTTTTTGTATATATTTTATTATTTTAATGTTTGTTAGTATTATGTAGTAAGGTTTAGGATTTAGGAATATAGGGATGGTTTGGGTATAGCTTAGTTAAGAATGGACAAGATTTAGTTGTTTAATGGTTAAGGTTGTGTTTGCAGTCCTCAGTATATTCTCTTATACAATAAAACTCAATAAACATTCTATTAGTGTGCATAGGCGCTGAGTTCACGGGGGCAACAGGGACAGTGCCCCCCCCCCCCCCCCAGGAAATTTATACTAATAATATATTATCATAGATTATCTCGGGGGCGAATAGATACTCTCGCCCTCATGATAATCCGTGATAATATATTATTAGTATAAATTTCCTGGGGGGGCACTGCCCCTGTTGCCCCCGTGAACTCGGCGCCAATGTTAGTGTGTAATTGTTAACACTCTTTTGTTCATCATGTTTATGTAATGCAAATAATACTGTCTTACGCACCTTGCAGTGTTCAATACTGTTTATATCAATTACTCCTTTTATTTTTGTTCTTGTTTTTCTATTCGAATATCTCTTCTTTATTTGAGACTTCTGATTATTTTTTCTTGATCGATATTTCACATTCCATAACTTTTTTTATTCACCTGGTTATTAAACTGCTTATAAAACTGCTTGTTCATCAAAGTATTTTTTCGATCATAAAATTCTCTCTCTTTTCAAAATTCTTCTTAAAACCTTCTTAAAACGTTCTCTTTTAAACTCCGTCTTCCTTTCTTCTTCTCTCCTTCCAACCGTAAGGCTTCGCGTTTACGTCTTTTCCCAGTTTTTTTTTAAGTTTTCTTCTTTCCGCTTTATCGTTTATTGATATGACAGGTTAAATAAGTCTCCGCGTGTTCGTCTTTTAACTTAATCTCTAACTTAATTCTTTTTGTTTTATCATTCATTTATATGAAAAGTTGACGAGTTATCTTCTGTGCGTCTTTTCCTATCGTTGTTTTTAATTTAATTCTCCCTTCTCACACTATTTTATCACGTTTATGTTCCGCATGAGCCATTAAGTTCAACAGAATTAAAAATGTTTTGCTCCTGATTTTTTTGTGTGTTTAACTTCTGGTGCATCACGTTGCAGTGTCCAACAGTAGTCAGCAAACATTGACAGATTCCAGTTGCCCTGGTATCGTTTCTCCAATGTAGCAATATCCTGGTAAAACCGGACATTGTGTTCGTCATTGACAGCACCGAGATTCACGGGGAAGAAGTCTAAGCGTGATAGAAGGAAGTAAATCTTGAGTGACAATAAATTTTGAGTTGTAGTTCATTTTTTGGTATGCGCGGAGAAGTTTATCTACGACTTCAACGTAGCTTGGTGCTCCGTAATTGCCCAGAAAATTGTCAACAACGTCTTTGAAACTTTCTAGGCAATTTTTTCCTGGCCAACTAAGAGTTCTTTAAACCGCTTGTCACTCATAACACGTCTGATCTGGGGACCAACAAAAAGGCCTTCGTTGATCTTCGCGTCACTTATTCTTGGAAACATGTCTGTCTGTCTTAAATAGCGAAAACCTTTGCCTTCTTTGTTTAGTGCTTTCGCAAAATTCTTTGTAAGTCCAAGTTTTACGTGTAGAGGAGGCAAAAGTATCTTTGCCGGCTCGAGAAGCGGTTTGAGTACAACATTTTTCTGGCCTGGAAATAACTTAAACTTAAACAAAAATTATGATAAAACTGAATTATTCTCATAAATGATACGTGCAACGTAAACTTTAATGTGATAATGTGTTATCAGCACCCAAAAAATCTATTAGAGGCACCTAAAAGTGCTCAAGAAGCAAAAACTTTGTTGCGCTGTTTTATCGAAAAGATGCGTTTCAACAAAGCAAAAAATTCCTTTACAAAATAACCTCAGTTGTATGTATAAAACATGTAACTGAGGTTATTTTGTAAAGCAACTTTTTTTTATCTTTTTCCCATCAGGTTGTTGATAAGCTATAGGGCTGTTCTAATGGGAAGAGCTAGCCCAGTTGAGCGGCTGACTCAGCAAGGTGTGATGACATTCGTCTCGCTTACACGTAGAGTTAACTGTCCATTAAACTGGACATAAAAAATCAATTAATTTAATCATGAATTACTCTATTATGAAAACATCACTATTAGATATTACTTCTATATGGATTATTATGTCTTGGTGTAGCAATTCTTCGTACACTTTTAGCAAATTGAGAGAAAAAAAAAAAGATAAATAAAAATCTATTTTATTGATGACGATATTGAATTTTTGAATTGCGCTGACTGCAACACATCGACGCAAATAGTTTTTCAAAGTGTAACCTGTCATGTATATAAAGTTTATAAATGAAAATATATTTAGTAGAACGTGCGAGAAAAGTATAAATGCTTTTTGTTTTTATGAGTAGAATGATTTTGTATAATTAAGTTTAAGAAAGTCAAAAACTAACAACTTTTTTTTTATCCTATATTTACATTATCACTAATTTACTCTTGAGTCAACAACTGATCTATATTCTTTTTAAGATCACATTTGCTCTTTATTATCATAACTTTATTGAAAACAATTTTTAAGATGATCCTTTAATTGAGAAATGTTTGACTGAGAATTGTTTAAAACTGGTGATAGAAATATCATATTTATATTGGCCATCATTTTGTAAGGAAGAAATAGTATCATTTTGTAATAAGAAACATAGCGATTAGGAAAGAGTGTCACACAAACGACGTACACACGCAACGTATTCATGCTGTCAAGTAAACAAAAATGAATTGATACAGAAATATTAACAAACAATAATTCACGAAGCTCAAGAAAACATTAAGAGCTCAAAAATAAACCTCCTTTTATTCATATGTTACTCTTACCAACATTGGCATTACTGAATCATTAAGACCCATATCCTCCACATATATAATTTATATAAACTCACAAAAAGCTTCCTCACATAGTAAATGCATAATAGCGTGATAACAAAATAACTTCCTCTTGATATTCTATTTCCTTCAACTCTCCGTTTAATTTTTTTTTTTTTTATGAGTCCTGAAGTCTACCAGAAATTTTAAACTTGACAAAAGATGTGATGTTGGTTGTAATTGCTGCTATGGATGGCCTAACAAAATATTAACGATGAATATGTGTGAGAAACGTCTTTATATTAACGATAAATGTGATACCGTCTTCGAATTAACGATGTGTGAATAACATCTTCCAATTTGTTTAAATAAAATGTTTAATATAAGAAGTTTAAAGTCGTATGACTAATTTTGAGGTACAGCAATTGAATTGCTAATTAATACATATTTTGTTATAATTTATTTTTACACAAGTAACGCTTCATTTAATGATTTATCGAATGACAAAGTTTTTAGATCGGTCAACTATGATGCATGCTATGATTCTCGAAATACAAAATGAGATAATATGGTATATATATTGAATATTGCAAATATTCTTATGAATGCAAATAACCATTGAATAAACGTGGACATTAGATCACTTTGAAAGTGTTCAAATTAAACAAAGATTTAAGGTATTGACGGAATTGAAACAAAACTTAAAGTCCTGTGAACTAATGTCACTTATGAAGAAATTTCATCGACTATATAGTCTGAATAGAAAACAAAAAGCGATTAAGAAAGATAAGTTAGATTTAGAAATTTAAAAAAAAAAAGTAAACTTGATAAGAAGTATAAAGTTTAATGAGAAACCGATTTTAGTTTATTGAATCTATCTTTCTAAATACTGATAAAAGAATATTCTGATAAACTTTTAGATTAAGAGTCAGTCCTTGAGGTCGATTAAAAAGCTGGGATAGAACCCTAAAAAAAAGCTGGACACCCTAAAAAAAAAAAATCTCTGCATTTACAATTTTTTGTTTTTATTGTTTAATAAAAAAAAATTATGTCGTGGTCAACTATCGATCTCGTTTTTCTGCTGAAAACAAAGCCACGAACTTCTTTCTTTTTTTTCTTTAAAAACGCTGTTCGATATAGGCACGTGCCAATTTGAGCCATTTTTCTGGATTGTTACATTGTAGTTGGCTAACGGCTAGAAAGAAAAGGTTGTACAAAACAGAGGATAAGATAATCTATTAAATTAACAAATATAAAATTTTGAATATTTTTCATATAACAAGTAAATATAACTACCAAAGTATTGAAAAAAAAAAAAAATAATTTTATCAAGATTCTTACTAAACTCAAAAGATTCTTACTAAACTCAAAAGATTCTTACTAAACTCAAAAGATTCTTACTAAACTCAAAAGATTCTTACTAAACTCAAAAGATTCTTACTAAACTCAAAAGTTTCTTGACTTCTTTTTTACTGGCAAATGAAAACTAAACTAATAATGAAACTGTGAATTGCATAATAACGGAAATTCAGAATAAAATGCAGTGACTTTTAAGATTAATTTGGCGCACTAAATAATTACAAAATACAGTACTTCTTCAAAATATAGTTAAACTTTTTTTTTTTTTTTTCTTCAATAAGGTTATAATTGATAAAATTTCTTATTGATAGAATTAAGTTTTTTATCTTTCAAAGCAAAAAATTAATTACGTAAATAATCTGACAGTTGATGCTTTCACAAGTTTAGATTTTTTGGTCAATTTTTTTTTTATCGATTTTAATTTTTAGAATGTTCTTGTTATTTTTTACTCTTATTATTTAATTATAAAATGTTGTAAGAATGACCTTTTAATTATTTATTGTTACCTTCATTGTTTATTTTAGTTGAACAATTAAATCTGGTAAAGAATGTCCTGAAAAAATTGGGAAAAAGTTGCTTCGCGCGAGACGAGGACAGAGATTATCGCTTTCCTAAAAAAACGAACTAAAAGCAACTATTAGTTGACACATCTGAAACTCCACTATTAGTTGGAGTTTCAGATGTGTCAGAAAGAGATTTTTATTTTTCACAGGGAGCCTCCAGAAAAGCCAAGATCCGGTAGGCCTTTGGCAGCTACAACTCGTGATAATAGAATAATTAGAACAATTTAGAATAATTTAGAGATTTAAGGATTATTCCAAGAGATGGTTTTAAAGAAATTGCTACTCACCTTAATATTTTCCCAGGAAAAAAATATTTGATTGAGTACTGTAAGAATATTAGTTAAGCATAAAGTAAGTGTTCTCGCTGCTAAAAAACCACTAGTAAAATCTTTTGATGAAAAAAGGAGATTAAAATGGTGCAAAAAACGTAAAAACTGGACCATAGAACTATGGAAAAAAACGTGAAAACTGGACCGTAATACAATAGAAAAAACATGAAAATTAGACCATAAAGCAATGGAAAAAACGTGAAAACTGGACCGTAGAACAATTTGAACAATTATAGAACAATTGAAAAAAGTTATTTAAAGTGATGGAAATGGCTTTGAAATTAAAATTCATAAATTAAATTAAAACAGTAAAAAGCATGACTCACGAAAAGCATGATTCAAGATTTGTTAAACAAACTATTCAAAATATTTGGAGTTTGATCTATTAAGAACTATCAAAACAGACTGTTCAAAAAATTTGAAGTTTGATTTATCAAGAACTATCGAAACAATTTGTAAGTAATCTTAACAAATTAAAATATAAATTGAAAGAACTATGGTATACAGTTCCAGAAAGTTCATGCTTGTATTCTAGCTAAAAATGACTATACAAAATACCAAAAAACTTAACACTTCATTGAAAATCTGTATTTTTTATAATTAGCAACAATCTCTTCTTTTTTTTTTAACGAATAATTTTTGTTCTACAAGAAAAGTGAATTTAATTTTGTAACAAAAAAAAAAAACAAAAACAAAAAAAAATTAAAAATAAAAATTAAAAAAAAAAAAAAATTAAAAAATTTTTTATTTTTTTCAATTTTTAGTATGCTAAAATACTAAAAATTGCTTGTGTGATCTACATTCATTAGTTGCCTATTCATCAATGTAATGTGGCAACAACAAGGTATTTACATTCATTAGTTGCCTATTTATCAATGTAATGTGGCAACAACAAGGTATTTACATTCATTAGTTGCCTATTCATCAATGTAATGTGGCAACAACAAGGTAGCTTTGAGATAAAAACTCAAAGCTACCTTGTTGTTGCCACATTACATTGATGAATAATATTACTTTTAGAGAAACTTTTATAACATAATCAATGTACTCTGACTAATACCCAATTTTATGAAAAATAAAGGGACCTAGGTTAAATATTATAGTAAATCACTTGCACTAAAATGTTTCTTGTCTTTCTCTGGTTGTGGCCAGTGTATTATTTGATCGAGTCTGTTGTCTCTGTATTGTTGTCTTTTTTCACTTTTATTGTTATTGGCATTATTCCCTTTTTGCACATAGGGAAGAAAAAACTACCATTACTTTTGAAGAATACTCTATCAGTTCAGCATATATACATTTTATAATCAGATATCAACAAGGCAACCTCTATTGATATTTGATGATTAGCAGGCAAAATCAACATTTGAAATGCTTCTTGTATAAATCTATGCAGTTACTTTGGCTATCATATGCCAGACAACTTTAATATACCAGCACCATGTTTTCACCTTTATTATGGGCATTAGTAGAGAAATGGTCAGTCAAAGAATTTTTTTTCTTCTCATCAAAATACAAATAAAAGTTTTTGGGTTTTTGTGGTTGTGTTGATGAATTATTGAGTAATTCATTTTTGAAGGGATTTTTTTTTCATTTTTAACTTTTAAACATTGATTTTTAACTGCTTTGATAACTTAGGAAAGGTGACCTGACAAACTTGGATTTGGTATAGAGCTGCCCATTGATTTGTCATCTATGTCTTCAACAGAGTTGTATAAGCCATGTTTATTTATCTTTTGGCTATATTTAAAAAATATTTGAACTTACAGTAAATATATATACTTGTAAACCACTTTTCATTAGCAACCATACAATGGTTAAATTTATACACGTTACTTAATATAAGTTCTTTTTCATTCATTAACTCATGTAAATTTTTGTTTTCATAAACAAGTATATAAAAATATTACATCCATAAATGCACAATTCTAGTCGGCAAAAACATGACTTCTTTTTAAAATGACATAAAGTTGTATTTTTACCAAAACAATATTTTTTCTGAAAAAGATACTATATTTTTAGAGCTATAATAATGTTTTTTTCTGACTTAATATTTTAAAACTGAAATGTTTCAATATAAGCTTTTTTAAAGCTATACTGTTTTAGAAATAATATATATATATATATATATATATATATATATATATATATATATATATATATATATATATATACATACATATATATAAGGGTGTTTCTTATTTTTGAAGATCCATTTGGTTCATTATCATAAAAAAGTAATGCACTTTTTTTTTTTTTTTTTAGAATGATTTTTAGGGGTCACTATCGACCCTACAGTATTGCGCAAATGTACCCTAAAAATGCTTATGTTGCGTATGATGTTATGCAACAAAAGTGGTTGGTGCTTAGCGTACAAACCTCTTTTAACTAGTGATTTTTTTACTTTTAGTGTGCAGAATTGTGTCTAAAATGCTTAATTGTTCCTTTTGCAGGTTAAACTAGTGTAAATACTGTACAATGATGGTTTCACCAACCAGTGCAACGATAGCTACCAGTTTTGATGGAAGCATAACACAATCTAAAGAAGTCCTCTTCTTTAGATTGTGTTATGCTTCCATCAAAAAAGGAAGTGTTGGTCCTTTTCTTCCATTACAAGCAGATTGCCAAGCAAAGCATTAGGGAAGCATAACATTCCACAGCAAATGATGCTTTTGAAGTTTGGTCAAAGGCCCGAATACCAGTGCAATTAAAGAAGCACATTGTCCCTAAAATCGAAAACATTTACAAGGAATGGGAAAAGTTGAAGAAAAATAAAGAGAATAAAGCTAAGCGTTCAGATTATTTGAAACAAAAGGAAGACCAATTGAATAAAGGGTTAGAAGAACTATTCAATATTGCCCATGCCAACGCATTGGAAATGATCACCATTCAGGAGGATAAGAACTTCCTATTATGCCAAAGAGAGAAAATTCGGAGAGGCAAAATGGGTCCAGTCGATAAGAAATTGGCAAAGCAAGAAGAAGTATCAAGAAAAAGACAAAAAGAAATGAACCGAAAAAGGGACAGAGAGGAGATGGCAAGAAAAAATCTTGAGTTTCTTCTCAAGAAAAAATCTTGAGAAGAAACAGTTGTTCTTTCATCATCTTCTGAAGGTGAAGATAACCCTAAAGAAGATAGCATAACTCAAGAAGATGCCTCGCCTGGTAACCAAGATGACCCTGAGCCATCAACTTCAGGTACACCGGCTCCAAAGCGTCCTAGATGTGGCAGGAAAAATATACTCAATGAGAAGTTGGCAGCTAATTTAGATGTGGCTAAATTGAGTGATTGTGGGGCAGCACTTGTGTTAACACCGGCATTACAACTTCTTGGTCATGATCCAAAAGAATACAATGTAAATCCAGCTTCCATTTGAAGGGAACGAATAAAACACCGCAAGAAGATAGCAGAAGGTTTAAGGAAGGAATTCAAACCAGAAGTTCCTTTATGTATTCATTGGGATGGAAAATTACTCGCTGACATCATCGATAAAGAAACTGTTGACCAACTTCCAATTCTAGTATCTGGAGTAGGAGTGCAGCAGCTTCTTAGTGTCCCAAAACTACCATCAGGAACAGGTGAAAATGTGGCATCTGCAGTGCATGACGTTTTAGTGACATGGGGAATTAACAATCAAGTAAAGTGCATGTGCTTTGATACTACTGCAGCCAATACTGGGCCAAGAAATGGGGCTTGCATTCTTCTAGAGCAGAAGTTTGGGAAAGATATGTTGTGGTTGGCATGTCGTCACCACATTCTGGAAATTATTTTGGAAGCAGTAGTTTTGCTGTGTCTCGGTCCTTCAAATGGACCTGACATACCACTCTTTAAAAGATTTCAAAAAAGTTGGGTCTCATTTGATTCTACAAAGTACCACACAGCACAGTCTGACAAGAACGCTGCAAATGTTCTTACCGATATCACTGATGAGAGAATCGTCTTTTGCAAAGATCAACTACAAATCTTTCAACTTCGTGACGACTACCGAGAACTTTTGGAGTTATCTATTGTTTTTTTGGGAGGAGTACCTTTGAGGGGCACTTCATTTAGAGCTCCTGCCGGTCTACACCGTGCTGAAGATTTGGATGTTTAGAGACCAATTCAGATTGACAAGAAGAAGACAGTGAAGAAGTTACAAGGGCATCTCTGGTACCTATCAGAGGAACTTGTTGCTTTAGCTTTTTTTGATGATGAGGTTCGCCCTGAGACGAAGGTCAAGATGGTCCAAGCATTGAACAATGTTTCAGATACATATGAAACGGGCTACTGTGGACTGCTCAGTTATTCAAGAAAAGAAACTGGAGGACTTTGTCACGTTTAACACACAAAGATTTTTCAGCATCACAGGACTTCCATCACACTTTCTTCAAAACAGTGTGAGCAAATGGGAACATAATGATGAGTTCAAGACTGTAAAGTCCACTGTTCGAAGCATGAAGGTTGTCAACGACATTACAGAACGTGGCGTAGCACTAATGGATGAATATAATAGACTACATACAAATAACGAAGAGCAAAAGCAGTTCCTGTTGTTGGTAGTTCAAAAATATAGACAGAAATATCCTGACAGAAAAAAGACAACTCTCATGAGCGATTAATCTTAGTACAGTAACTATTGTCTTAAAAAAACCTACAATCAAATTAAAAAAGCATGTTTATTGCTGTCTTTTAATAAATAAGTAGAAATGCAATGACAGAAAATGGATGTTTTTAATGCATGTAATAAGTAAATAAATGTGTACCAAGTAAATGAGTCATTATCACCAGTCTCCATCAGTTTTATGATTTTTTCCTATGTTAATGACTAAGAGCGCATAGTAAAATATGCCTTAAATTTCAATGACTGGTAGTGCCCAGTAAAAATGTTTTTTTCCCCTTGAAATTTTTACACATTTATTTTCTCACCAAAATGAACCATTTCAGTGGGTGGCCTACTGAAAAACAAAACAAAAAAAATTTTTAACCCCAAATAAGAAACACCCTAATATATATATATATATATATATATATATATATATATATATATATATATATATATATATATATATATATATATATATATATATATATATATATATATATATATATATATATATATATATATATAATCATTTAAAATTTATATTCTAATATTATCATTAAATGAACCCAAGGTGATTTTGAATTATTCACTCATAATTCATATAAGGATCCAAAGAAAGTTTTTTTAACCTGAAATATTGGTGAATCATCACTTAAAAAACGTAATGGTCTCATTTGGTTTGCAAGCTGCCATCTCTTAAAAGCTGTCCTAGTATCTGCATCCATCAGTTGTAAGTGGTTACGAAACAAGTCACTGGAAACAATTTTTAACTCAAAATTGTGATAGGCAATCGTATAAAGCAAGCAATAGTCATCAACAAGACTATAAAAAAAAAAACAGTTATCGAATATTTAATAATAACTTTCTAGCTAATTGCTACCACCAACAATATCTATAAGCACCTTTTAAAATTTAAAATTTATTGGTTTATAGTTACCTTGATTCACTAAAATAAAGTGTGCAGTTTTCATCGAGATACTCCATAATTTTTCGAAACCTAATCGTGCTTGGTTTTTCAACTGTTTTTGCAGGAGTAAGGTAAGATGGTTTCATAGAATCAGCACATACTAATAGGATCTTCTTTTTTTTATCAAGGAAGTATTGTACTACAGCTTGAACCTTCCAAAATGAATATTTATGATAAATATTACTGAATACTAAAAAGTGTGCAAATATTTAAGACCAACAAATAGTTTGTATCAGATGATAACATTCCAACTGACCTTATTTATTTCAAATCCTTGTTGTGCATGGTAACCCATGTTTAGAGAGTCAATTATAACTTCAAAAGGTGGATTATTTTCAAGAAAAGTCTTTAATTTAGTCAGCGTATCAGAACAATTGTCAGATTTATTATCAATAAAGTTTTTAGTGATCAATGATTTTTCCATCTGAGAATTTGATTCAACTTTTAAACCCAGAATATGCATGAAATCATCATGCGTTGCTTTTCTATGCACTCTGCTTTTAATTTTATTTATTAATTCTTCAGTTAAGGGAGAACTTTGAAAAATTCGTTTCTTGTTATAGGGTGTTTCAACATGATTTAAGCATTCTTCAACGACAGCCATTAAATTTCTTTTTAATTTCAGCAATCTTTCAGGCGTAAGATTAACTGGCTCCAACTGTTGCTGACAGCATTGACATTTACGACTAAATCATAAATATATAGTATCATGATTAGCAAAAATTTATAAACTGTAATAGATTCATTAGGGTTGTCCAAGATAGAGTATGAAGTGTCAAAACTTCTTGAAGTGAAGCTTTTCCCATTATCAATATTATGCCTAAAAACAGTTTTTACAGATTTTTAATAAAAACAGTTTTTACAGATTTTTGATAAGTGAAGTCCCTCAAAATCCCAGTTTTTTTGTGAAAAAAAAAAAAAAAAAAAATGTTATATGATTTTACTATATTTATAAAAATGATGTCATTTTATAAATATAATAATAAAAAGTAACCAAAGTCATTGAAAGTCATTTATATAACAATTAAAAATCAGATCTACAAAAAAAACAACAACAAATTGATGTTACTTTTAAACATTTTAATTTTGTACATTTTTGTGACCAAATCTAGCAAGAAAAAAATTTTCATAAAGGATTTTACTACTTTAAATGTGTTGTGAGCCCGCAACAAAATACAATAATAAATATTAGGCTTTAATCAAATATGTAAAGTCACTACAATAACGACAACAAAGTAAGTTAAAAAATGCAAGGAATAAACATAATTAATAAATAAACCATCAAGGAAGGGAAATGACGCCTTTAGATCAGAGCTTTTAATATATAACAAAATGTTATTACTTAAATAGTACTAACAGAACTAAAAGTGAACGTTGTATCACAATCATATTTTTTTTGGAGTCCAAACAATTAATCCACCAATTTTTTATTTGGTTCTACATTCATTGAAAGGTGTTTACTAAACAAGACATGTGGGAAGAATTCTTTTAAAGCTCCAATGATGATTGGTGATTACTCACAATGTCACCAGTATCTTTATCAACAACTCTAAAATCAATCATGTCATAATTAAACTGGAGGTCATTTATGTATACATCTGCTCCACTGGATACTTTCATTCATGCAGGAGAATAGATATGAGCCAAGAATCCATTTGTAAGCAACGATTTCATTATCATACTTCATCTGCATCTGGAAAATATATACCATATGATCATCATACTGCATCTAGGAAAACATCAGCATCAACTACAACATAAACAATATCTTCATTCTTCACTTAATATTTGACATTCTCTGGACCATTTTAAAGAAATAAGGCAGACTTCATAACTTGTCTACAATTAACAAGTTTAACTCTATTAACTGATGCTGAAGGACAACCATTTAACAAGAAATCAGTTAACTTTCTTGTTACCAGTCTGCATAAAGTTGATTTTTCTTTGAGCTAGGATAATAAGTACTACTTTTAGCCCTTTGGACTTTTAGATATTGTATTGATAGTATAATGAGATAAGCTTTACTTCAAGAAGTTTTAACACTTTACACCATCTCCTGGTAACCTTACTGCTTCATATTATGATTCTCCATTTTATTATTCAAAGAAGAATTTTGTTTTAAATTAAATTTCATAAATCTTTATTAGAATTTTCACATTAATTAATTGTATTTTATTCAGACTAAAAAGGTAATCATATTTGTATTTTAAATGATTTCAACAATTTAAAATTTCTATGAAACAAACAACTATCTATCACACAAAACTTATACTACTATAAACATTGATTACTTTAAAGCTTGTTAAGGATCAAGAGTGATTACTTTCATCAGCACACCAGAATTTATCTAACACAAGAATTTATACTAGAGAAATTGAAGTTATGCTTTTGCTAAATTTACTAATTTAAAAAAACTTCTACTTTAATTCTCTTCTTTTTTTTTGTTATAACTTTTTTTACTGCTTCAAATAAATTTAATGAAAAAAATTTTGCTACAAATTTCTTTAAAACTCTTTAACATTTAGGAGGCTAGTTGTAAATTCTAATGAAAGTTTTTTTATAAAACACAATCATTTTTTAATATTTAAACATAAACTCTTACTTTTTTCTGTTTATGGTTGTTGGTTTAAGAAACCATTTGTTTTTTTTATCACTAAAAAAAGAAATTTAGACTTTAAATTTAGGTTTACATTTAAAAACAGGGACAAAAAAAAAAGAGTACAAAAGATAAAAAAGAGATTTATAAAGAATAGAGAAATTGATTTGATTAAAATATATATAATCTATATTCAAATAAATTCAAACCTTTCAAACCATTTCTTTATAGCTGAAACAGTGTCAGAATGAACTTTTTCAATTCCATAACTATTCATATAGTCAAAAATCTGAGTTACAAACTTTTCAACATGCTTAGAATGCTCCTCACGCAACTCAGTGCAAGAAATAATTATTTCTGCGAACAGTTTTTCATTGTAACTTTTTTTCATGGCTTCAAGCATTTCTGTTAAATATGCTGAAGCAGAATCAAATTGCTTAAAATTCAGAAGAGAAACAATTAGAGGTAAATAACAACGAGTACCTAACAAAGTATTTGGATTATTTCTCATTAAATTAAATAAATCTAACACTTTGTTCAAATTTTTGCAATCAGCATAATACCGCATTAGGATTGTATAAGAAGTCTCTGATAGAACACCATTTGCATTTATTTCATCAAAGACCATTAACAAGTTTTTTTCATCACCTCGTGTGTATAATTGATAAAGAATCATATTTAAGTATTCCTTTTGGTCAGTTAAATTGTCAGTAAACTCCTTATTCCCATCTGCACATAGCTCCTTTATCTCTGCCAATTTTCTATCTTTCATCATTAGCAGCTCTTCAGTACATTGTTTGTAGGGGATTCTTTCCTTTCTTAAAAAGGGCATTAGAGTTAAGAACTTTGGGTTGGTATAAAGTTTTACATATGGTACACTTCTAAACAGCATAACACTTGATGAAAACAGATGCCTGCAACCCATTTTTGAATACAAATTTACATATGAAATTTTATAACTTTTCTAAAATATAAATTCACATTCAGGACGCGAGACCTTTACATGTCAATACATTACTTAATTTAGTTAAAATGTTTTAATTTCGCAATTTTCACAATCCATAAAAAGAGTTAAAATAATTCTGAAATTATTAGAGATAAAGTAAAAAGTTGGTTTTTCGATGATTAAATGTGATTATCAAGTTTGTAAATACAAAAGTTTACGGTTTACAAAAGAATAATTTTTGCGAAATTGTAGGATGGCGTGCTCATTTGAGGTTGGCTCTTAGGTACCTGGAATAGTTTCGAAAAATAATCTTACTACGGGAATATACGTTCAAAAGCCGTTGCTTGAGTAAGATCGATAATCTTTCCACTAATGAAATAACGTCGAAAATTTAACATCTAGAATAACCCAGAAAAGTCAAGATCTAGAATAAGGATAAAGTGACTTTTCGATATATATTACTCAAAAGTTATTTCTATGGTCATAATTATTTCGAACGACAGTTTTAACCTGCGTATTGAAACAAAGTAATTATTGCAATAATCCTAAGAAAAACTCATTAGGATATAATATCTATATTAATAAAAGGCAATGTCTGTCTGTTTGTTGTTTGTTTGTTCTTTCCAGACAAATCCAGACAAATTAACCAATCTGCACCAAATTTTGCACACAGGCCTAATTTTTCGCAAACAAGGTTTAATGCCAGCTTTTGATTTCCCCGGTCTCCATGTTCAGGGTGCTTATGTAGTGTCCAGAGGACACCCTTAGCCTGCATCTCCTGATCTAAGCAGAGACTTTTCCCATACGTCAACAAGAATGCCTCAAATTTACTCCACAAAATTCAATACACACATACAAACTTTGGGTTTTATATATAAGATATAACATTAAAACTGCAACTTTACATCCAGGATAAGAATTTATACCTATTGACAGGGTTGGACTGACTTGAAAAACCGGCCCGGGAAAATTGGTCACGGCGGCCCACTTCATTGTATATTGCATAAATTTTATATGTAAATATATATATATATATACACACACACACACATGGCTATTTCCACGATGGAAATTTCGTGTTTAAAAATTTCTTTTTTCAAAAGATTTTTTTTCTTTAACTGTAGTTTAAACACCTTAAAATTATTGTTAAAATATATTTTGAGTAGAAAATATTTGAACCGAGTAGATAAATTTGATGAATGTTAGCAACTGTTTTTTTCTTTTTATTATTCGAAAAAGTAAGTAAAATTTGAGGGCGAGTTCTTGCAATATTTTAAACAAAACACATCCATATTTTTGTTAGAAAGAATCTTTGAGATTATATATATGTCTTGAGTGAAAACACTTTTAGTCTTTAAAAATAATTCAAGTGTTTTTTTGTCACATGCACATCTGTAAAAATTATGTTGCGTCACTGAACTAAAAACTAAAAAAGTTTAATTATCACAATGAAAATAGGCTTTAAGGCGAGATTTTTTTAGAAATTATATATTTTAATGCAAACTTTTCATCATTACTAAAAAAAATTGGTCAAAAAACATTATATTAACTTATAGTAATAGTTTAAAAGCTGTTGCGTCACTGAGCCCATCAACGGGATAATTAGCGTTTTATAAAGTTATTGTTTACTATTATTTAAAATATAAAAAAAAGAATTAAACTTCCCAGCCTAAATATTGATAAAAACAAATATTTCTAAAACACTGCTGTTAGTTGGAGTCTAGAAATAGTAGACACCATCGCTATTCAATATTGACTAGTATAGCAACTTTTTCATCGTTTGACTAGTCGATGCCAAGACATCAATTATTGCATCGTTATTATTTCTCGGAAGAAGGTCTTTTTCACAAGACATCAGCATGAATGACTGTAAACTTGACTGGCTCATCAAATTTCTTAATCTGTTCAAAATATATTTTAATTTCGAAAATGACCTTTCACAAGCAACTTGTGATGAGGATTATGTTAGCACAAAGTTTTAAGCCAGAAACAAATTTGAATACGCAAGACT